>NW_028296301.1:0-61117 GCF_964197995.2 Scardinius erythrophthalmus
TTGGACGTGTGCTGTGTTACAAGAGGAAAAACAATATAAATACTGTTCATTTTCTCACACAAACCGCTCGTTTCGTGTCTTAGGCCATCAATGTGTACTTACGATGGGGAATTGTTTAATTTGGACGACGGGGAATTGTTTTAATTTGGACTCTGTGCTTGTGTTTTGATACAGTGACCATTGACCTGCATTATATGACTGACAGACAAGAACGGTTTGACCTAAAAATATCCAAATTGAAACTACTGCGGAAAAAAAGACACCTACATCTTGGATGCCCTTGAGGTAAGCTAAAACATACCAAAATTTATTTTCAAAGTGAACTATCCCTTTAAATGTGATTATATGTAATCGAGACGACGAGATATGGCGAAATCTGTTCAACAACCAGCATGACCATGTTAGTTATGATGATAGACTCAGACTAGACCATAATCGACGATGAGGTTCATTCATGTATTAGGCTGTTTTGGAAATTCAACTATTTGGGTGTACAGAAGTCTTAGTAATGTCTGAATCTGAATAAGTCACGGCTGAAGGGCGTTGTTAGGCACGACGCGAATATGAAACATTGGCCGAGGTCCTCAGTTAAAGCCAGTGGGTATTAATGTCTGGCTATAATTGTTGTAGAAACTGTGTTACTAAGACTTCTGTACACCCAAATAGTTGAATTTCCAAAACATAATGCTGTGAAATGGTCTAATGGATAATGCTGTGAAAATGAAATCATTTAATTTCATTCTCAATTTTGTCACATATTTTGCGTGCTGTTTTCTGTAATGAAATCGTTAATATGGTTTTAATTTTCATTTTAATCATTTAATTTATTTATTTAAATTTGGCAGGATATTCCTTCCATACGCGCTGTGTGAACAAAAGCCGTAGGCTAATAATGCAGTGTCGTAGTGATGACGCTGAAGCGCGGGATCGTTCGCCAGCTGTGAAACGGTATGTAATGCGCAAGTTTATGATCGAATCAGAGAGAAAAAAATGCACAAGCATGGTTTCTCAAGAGAGAAAACCCAGCTCATAAGCAAACTTAAGACGCTGCTGAGACATTAAAGTCACATCGATGTCATGTGTCTTTACGGGATTTTTACGGGTTGTGTGTGAACGCACTCTCTTATTCCGGAAAATCACTGGCAGTGTGAATGAACCTAAATCAAACTAACCCGAGTCAAATCTCGGGTCACTTTATCCGTGTATTTTCCGGAATCTCTGTGTGAAACGGGCTTTGGTCACACACCCTGACGAAGGCTCATTAGCCGCAACGCATAGGTGTGCAAGTAGCTACTTGTCACCTAATTTTAAAATATTAAAGCCATGATGAAATAAAGGCTTTCTATATATTTTTAATAATAATCGAGTGCCTTGGATTAATTATTAGGGGTTCAAGCATGAAATGCTGAAACCCTATTGTAATTGTGCTGATTTTTATTAGGGGTTCAAGCACGAAGTGCTGAAACCCTATTGTTATCGTAAGGATTTTTATTAGGGGTTCAAGCACGAAGTGCTGAAACCCTATTGTAATTGCCCTGATTTTTATTAGGGGTTCAAGCACGAAGTGCTGAAACCCTATTGTAATTGTGCTGATTTTTAGGGGTTCAAGCACGAAGTGCTGAAACCCTATTGTAATTGTACTGATTTTTAGGGGTTCAAGCACGAAGTGCTGAAACCCTATTGTAATTGTACTGATTTTTAGGGGTTCAAGCACGAAGTGCTGAAACCCTATTGTAATTGTACTGATTTTTAGGGGTTCAAGCACGAAGTGCTGAACACCTATTGTAATTGTACTGATTTTTATTAGGGGTTCAAGCACGAAGTGCTGAAACCCTATTGTAATTGTGCTGATTTTTATTATTATTATTAGGGGTTCAAGCACGAAGTGCTGAAACCCTATTGTAATTGTGCTGATTTTTATTATTAGGGGTTCAAGCACGAAGTGCTGAAACCCTATTGTAATTGTGCTGATTTTTATTAGGGGTTCAAGCACGAAGTGCTGAAACCCTATTGTAATTGTGCTGATTTTTAGGGGTTCAAGCACGAAGTGCTGAAACCCTATTGTAATTGTACTGATTTTTATTAGGGGTTCAAGCACGAAGTGCTGAAACCCTATTGTATTTGTGCTGATTTTTATTAGGGGTTCAAGCACGAAGTGCTGAAACCCTATTGTAATTGTGCTGATTTTTAGGGGTTCAAGCATGAAATGCTGAAACCCTATTGTAATTGTAAGGATTCGTAAAACGCATCGCGCAGGACAAACCGTAAGGCCTAGAGACTTGAAACCTGGCCAGATGGTAGGCCTCAATTTGGGGACAACCTATCAGAGTATGACCCCGATTGGCCCATAGGTGGCGCTACAGCAACCAAAAGTTCAAAATCGCTCATATCTCTTAGACCGTTTGTCCCAGGATCAAGTGTCTTATATCGTTGGAATCCTTGGCTCAAGGCGGACAAAATGGCTATCTCCGATTTGGATGTAGGCAGGGAAAATTATCTGCTATGTTGACTTTTGTCCATAACCTACTTTTGCGAACTAGTCCCTGGTTTTTTGCCCGATCGGAACCAAACCAGTCTAGGACAATTCTCTGGACTCTCTAGATCAATAATTATCAAAAAAAAGTTGAACTTTGGCATTTGCGTGGCTGTAACAGGGTCATTTAGAAAAGGGGCGTGGCAAAATACGCTCAAAAGCCTATAAATCCCAAAGGAAAACTCAGAACTTCACCAAAATTGATGAGCATATGTGTCAGAACATGGTGAGGAAGCATGCAGAGTTTCATGGAGATCGGACCATAGGTGGCGCTATAACTGGCAAAAAGCCTTCATTCTTATTAGGGGTTCAAGCATGAAATGCTGAAACCCTATTGTAATTGTAAGGATTCGTAAAACGCATCGCGCAGGACAAACCGTAAGGCCTAGAGACTTGAAACCTGGCCAGATGGTAGGCCTCAATTTGGGGACAACCTATCAGAGTATGACCCCGATTGGCCCATAGGTGGCGCTACAGCAACCAAAAGTTCAAAATCGCTCATATCTCTTAGACCGTTTGTCCCAGGATCAAGTGTCTTATATCGTTGGAATCCTTGGCTCAAGGCGGACAAAATGGCTATCTCCGATTTGGATGTAGGCAGGGAAAATTTTCTGCTATGTTGACTTTTGTCCATAACCTACTTTTGCGAACTAGTCCCTGGTTTTTTGCCCGATCGGAACCAAACCAGTCTAGGACAATTCTCTGGACTCTCTAGATCAATAATTATCAAAAAAAAGTTGAACTTTGGCATTTGCGTGGCTGTAACAGGGTCATTTAGAAAAGGGGCGTGGCAAAATACGCTCAAAAGCCTATAAATCCCAAAGGAAAACTCAGAACTTCACCAAAATTGATGAGCATATGTGTCAGAACATGGTGAGGAAGCATGCAGAGTTTCATGGAGATCGGACCATAGGTGGCGCTATAACTGGCAAAAAGCCTTCATTCTTATTAGGGGTTCAAGCATGAAATGCTGAAACCCTATTGTAATTGTAAGGATTCGTAAAACGCATCGCGCAGGACAAACCGTAAGGCCTAGAGACTTGAAACCTGGCCAGATGGTAGGCCTCAATTTGGGGACAACCTATCAGAGTATGACCCCGATTGGCCCATAGGTGGCGCTACAGCAACCAAAAGTTCAAAATCGCTCATATCTCTTAGACCGTTTGTCCCAGGATCAAGTGTCTTATATCGTTGGAATCCTTGGCTCAAGGCGGACAAAATGGCTATCTCCGATTTGGATGTAGGCAGGGAAAATTATCTGCTATGTTGACTTTTGTCCATAACCTACTTTTGCGAACTAGTCCCTGGTTTTTTGCCCGATCGGAACCAAACCAGTCTAGGACAATTCTCTGGACTCTCTAGATCAATAATTATCAAAAAAAAGTTGAACTTTGGCATTTGCGTGGCTGTAACAGGGTCATTTAGAAAAGGGGCGTGGCAAAATACGCTCAAAAGCCTATAAATCCCAAAGGAAAACTCAGAACTTCACCAAAATTGATGAGCATATGTGTCAGAACATGGTGAGGAAGCATGCAGAGTTTCATGGAGATCGGACCATAGGTGGCGCTATAACTGGCAAAAAGCCTTCATTCTTATTAGGGGTTCAAGCATGAAATGCTGAAACCCTATTGTAATTGTAAGGATTCGTAAAACGCATCGCGCAGGACAAACCGTAAGGCCTAGAGACTTGAAACCTGGCCAGATGGTAGGCCTCAATTTGGGGACAACCTATCAGAGTATGACCCCGATTGGCCCATAGGTGGCGCTACAGCAACCAAAAGTTCAAAATCGCTCATATCTCTTAGACCGTTTGTCCCAGGATCAAGTGTCTTATATCGTTGGAATCCTTGGCTCAAGGCGGACAAAATGGCTATCTCCGATTTGGATGTAGGCAGGGAAAATTTTCTGCTATGTTGACTTTTGTCCATAACCTACTTTTGCGAACTAGTCCCTGGTTTTTTGCCCGATCGGAACCAAACCAGTCTAGGACAATTCTCTGGACTCTCTAGATCAATAATTATCAAAAAAAAGTTGAACTTTGGCATTTGCGTGGCTGTAACAGGGTCATTTAGAAAAGGGCCGTGGCAAAATACGCTCAAAAGCCTATAAATCCCAAAGGAAAACTCAGAACTTCACCAAAATTGATGAGCATATGTGTCAGAACATGGTGAGGAAGCATGCAGAGTTTCATGGAGATCGGACCATAGGTGGCGCTATAACTGGCAAAAAGCCTTCATTCTTATTAGGGGTTCAAGCATGAAATGCTGAAACCCTATTGTAATTGTAAGGATTCGTAAAACGCATCGCGCAGGACAAACCGTAAGGCCTAGAGACTTGAAACCTGGCCAGATGGTAGGCCTCAATTTGGGGACAACCTATCAGAGTATGACCCCGATTGGCCCATAGGTGGCGCTACAGCAACCAAAAGTTCAAAATCGCTCATATCTCTTAGACCGTTTGTCCCAGGATCAAGTGTCTTATATCGTTGGAATCCTTGGCTCAAGGCGGACAAAATGGCTATCTCCGATTTGGATGTAGGCAGGGAAAATTTTCTGCTATGTTGACTTTTGTCCATAACCTACTTTTGCGAACTAGTCCCTGGTTTTTTGCCCGATCGGAACCAAACCAGTCTAGGACAATTCTCTGGACTCTCTAGATCAATAATTATCAAAAAAAAGTTGAACTTTGGCATTTGCGTGGCTGTAACAGGGTCATTTAGAAAAGGGGCGTGGCAAAATACGCTCAAAAGCCTATAAATCCCAAAGGAAAACTCAGAACTTCACCAAAATTGATGAGCATATGTGTCAGAACATGGTGAGGAAGCATGCAGAGTTTCATGGAGATCGGACCATAGGTGGCGCTATAACTGGCAAAAAGGCTTCATTCTTATTAGGGGTTCAAGCATGAAATGCTGAAACCCTATTGTAATTGTAAGGATTCGTAAAACGCATCGCGCAGGACAAACCGTAAGGCCTAGAGACTTGAAACCTGGCCAGATGGTAGGCCTCAATTTGGGGACAACCTATCAGAGTATGACCCCGATTGGCCCATAGGTGGCGCTACAGCAACCAAAAGTTCAAAATCGCTCATATCTCTTAGACCGTTTGTCCCAGGATCAAGTGTCTTATATCGTTGGAATCCTTGGCTCAAGGCGGACAAAATGGCTATCTCCGATTTGGATGTAGGCAGGGAAAATTATCTGCTATGTTGACTTTTGTCCATAACCTACTTTTGCGAACTAGTCCCTGGTTTTTTGCCCGATCGGAACCAAACCAGTCTAGGACAATTCTCTGGACTCTCTAGATCAATAATTATCAAAAAAAAGTTGAACTTTGGCATTTGCGTGGCTGTAACAGGGTCATTTAGAAAAGGGGCGTGGCAAAATACGCTCAAAAGCCTATAAATCCCAAAGGAAAACTCAGAACTTCACCAAAATTGATGAGCATATGTGTCAGAACATGGTGAGGAAGCATGCAGAGTTTCATGGAGATCGGACCATAGGTGGCGCTATAACTGGCAAAAAGCCTTCATTCTTATTAGGGGTTCAAGCATGAAATGCTGAAACCCTATTGTAATTGTAAGGATTCGTAAAACGCATCGCGCAGGACAAACCGTAAGGCCTAGAGACTTGAAACCTGGCCAGATGGTAGGCCTCAATTTGGGGACAACCTATCAGAGTATGACCCCGATTGGCCCATAGGTGGCGCTACAGCAACCAAAAGTTCAAAATCGCTCATATCTCTTAGACCGTTTGTCCCAGGATCAAGTGTCTTATATCGTTGGAATCCTTGGCTCAAGGCGGACAAAATGGCTATCTCCGATTTGGATGTAGGCAGGGAAAATTTTCTGCTATGTTGACTTTTGTCCATAACCTACTTTTGCGAACTAGTCCCTGGTTTTTTGCCCGATCGGAACCAAACCAGTCTAGGACAATTCTCTGGACTCTCTAGATCAATAATTATCAAAAAAAAGTTGAACTTTGGCATTTGCGTGGCTGTAACAGGGTCATTTAGAAAAGGGCCGTGGCAAAATACGCTCAAAAGCCTATAAATCCCAAAGGAAAACTCAGAACTTCACCAAAATTGATGAGCATATGTGTCAGAACATGGTGAGGAAGCATGCAGAGTTTCATGGAGATCGGACCATAGGTGGCGCTATAACTGGCAAAAAGCCTTCATTCTTATTAGGGGTTCAAGCATGAAATGCTGAAACCCTATTGTAATTGTAAGGATTCGTAAAACGCATCGCGCAGGACAAACCGTAAGGCCTAGAGACTTGAAACCTGGCCAGATGGTAGGCCTCAATTTGGGGACAACCTATCAGAGTATGACCCCGATTGGCCCATAGGTGGCGCTACAGCAACCAAAAGTTCAAAATCGCTCATATCTCTTAGACCGTTTGTCCCAGGATCAAGTGTCTTATATCGTTGGAATCCTTGGCTCAAGGCGGACAAAATGGCTATCTCCGATTTGGATGTAGGCAGGGAAAATTTTCTGCTATGTTGACTTTTGTCCATAACCTACTTTTGCGAACTAGTCCCTGGTTTTTTGCCCGATCGGAACCAAACCAGTCTAGGACAATTCTCTGGACTCTCTAGATCAATAATTATCAAAAAAAAGTTGAACTTTGGCATTTGCGTGGCTGTAACAGGGTCATTTAGAAAAGGGGCGTGGCAAAATACGCTCAAAAGCCTATAAATCCCAAAGGAAAACTCAGAACTTCACCAAAATTGATGAGCATATGTGTCAGAACATGGTGAGGAAGCATGCAGAGTTTCATGGAGATCGGACCATAGGTGGCGCTATAACTGGCAAAAAGCCTTCATTCTTATTAGGGGTTCAAGCATGAAATGCTGAAACCCTATTGTAATTGTAAGGATTCGTAAAACGCATCGCGCAGGACAAACCGTAAGGCCTAGAGACTTGAAACCTGGCCAGATGGTAGGCCTCAATTTGGGGACAACCTATCAGAGTATGACCCCGATTGGCCCATAGGTGGCGCTACAGCAACCAAAAGTTCAAAATCGCTCATATCTCTTAGACCGTTTGTCCCAGGATCAAGTGTCTTATATCGTTGGAATCCTTGGCTCAAGGCGGACAAAATGGCTATCTCCGATTTGGATGTAGGCAGGGAAAATTATCTGCTATGTTGACTTTTGTCCATAACCTACTTTTGCGAACTAGTCCCTGGTTTTTTGCCCGATCGGAACCAAACCAGTCTAGGACAATTCTCTGGACTCTCTAGATCAATAATTATCAAAAAAAAGTTGAACTTTGGCATTTGCGTGGCTGTAACAGGGTCATTTAGAAAAGGGGCGTGGCAAAATACGCTCAAAAGCCTATAAATCCCAAAGGAAAACTCAGAACTTCACCAAAATTGATGAGCATATGTGTCAGAACATGGTGAGGAAGCATGCAGAGTTTCATGGAGATCGGACCATAGGTGGCGCTATAACTGGCAAAAAGCCTTCATTCTTATTAGGGGTTCAAGCATGAAATGCTGAAACCCTATTGTAATTGTAAGGATTCGTAAAACGCATCGCGCAGGACAAACCGTAAGGCCTAGAGACTTGAAACCTGGCCAGATGGTAGGCCTCAATTTGGGGACAACCTATCAGAGTATGACCCCGATTGGCCCATAGGTGGCGCTACAGCAACCAAAAGTTCAAAATCGCTCATATCTCTTAGACCGTTTGTCCCAGGATCAAGTGTCTTATATCGTTGGAATCCTTGGCTCAAGGCGGACAAAATGGCTATCTCCGATTTGGATGTAGGCAGGGAAAATTTTCTGCTATGTTGACTTTTGTCCATAACCTACTTTTGCGAACTAGTCCCTGGTTTTTTGCCCGATCGGAACCAAACCAGTCTAGGACAATTCTCTGGACTCTCTAGATCAATAATTATCAAAAAAAAGTTGAACTTTGGCATTTGCGTGGCTGTAACAGGGTCATTTAGAAAAGGGGCGTGGCAAAATACGCTCAAAAGCCTATAAATCCCAAAGGAAAACTCAGAACTTCACCAAAATTGATGAGCATATGTGTCAGAACATGGTGAGGAAGCATGCAGAGTTTCATGGAGATCGGACCATAGGTGGCGCTATAACTGGCAAAAAGCCTTCATTCTTATTAGGGGTTCAAGCATGAAATGCTGAAACCCTATTGTAATTGTAAGGATTCGTAAAACGCATCGCGCAGGACAAACCGTAAGGCCTAGAGACTTGAAACCTGGCCAGATGGTAGGCCTCAATTTGGGGACAACCTATCAGAGTATGACCCCGATTGGCCCATAGGTGGCGCTACAGCAACCAAAAGTTCAAAATCGCTCATATCTCTTAGACCGTTTGTCCCAGGATCAAGTGTCTTATATCGTTGGAATCCTTGGCTCAAGGCGGACAAAATGGCTATCTCCGATTTGGATGTAGGCAGGGAAAATTTTCTGCTATGTTGACTTTTGTCCATAACCTACTTTTGCGAACTAGTCCCTGGTTTTTTGCCCGATCGGAACCAAACCAGTCTAGGACAATTCTCTGGACTCTCTAGATCAATAATTATCAAAAAAAAGTTGAACTTTGGCATTTGCGTGGCTGTAACAGGGTCATTTAGAAAAGGGGCGTGGCAAAATACGCTCAAAAGCCTATAAATCCCAAAGGAAAACTCAGAACTTCACCAAAATTGATGAGCATATGTGTCAGAACATGGTGAGGAAGCATGCAGAGTTTCATGGAGATCGGACCATAGGTGGCGCTATAACTGGCAAAAAGCCTTCATTCTTATTAGGGGTTCAAGCATGAAATGCTGAAACCCTATTGTAATTGTAAGGATTCGTAAAACGCATCGCGCAGGACAAACCGTAAGGCCTAGAGACTTGAAACCTGGCCAGATGGTAGGCCTCAATTTGGGGACAACCTATCAGAGTATGACCCCGATTGGCCCATAGGTGGCGCTACAGCAACCAAAAGTTCAAAATCGCTCATATCTCTTAGACCGTTTGTCCCAGGATCAAGTGTCTTATATCGTTGGAATCCTTGGCTCAAGGCGGACAAAATGGCTATCTCCGATTTGGATGTAGGCAGGGAAAATTTTCTGCTATGTTGACTTTTGTCCATAACCTACTTTTGCGAACTAGTCCCTGGTTTTTTGCCCGATCGGAACCAAACCAGTCTAGGACAATTCTCTGGACTCTCTAGATCAATAATTATCAAAAAAAAGTTGAACTTTGGCATTTGCGTGGCTGTAACAGGGTCATTTAGAAAAGGGGCGTGGCAAAATACGCTCAAAAGCCTATAAATCCCAAAGGAAAACTCAGAACTTCACCAAAATTGATGAGCATATGTGTCAGAACATGGTGAGGAAGCATGCAGAGTTTCATGGAGATCGGACCATAGGTGGCGCTATAACTGGCAAAAAGCCTTCATTCTTATTAGGGGTTCAAGCATGAAATGCTGAAACCCTATTGTAATTGTAAGGATTCGTAAAACGCATCGCGCAGGACAAACCGTAAGGCCTAGAGACTTGAAACCTGGCCAGATGGTAGGCCTCAATTTGGGGACAACCTATCAGAGTATGACCCCGATTGGCCCATAGGTGGCGCTACAGCAACCAAAAGTTCAAAATCGCTCATATCTCTTAGACCGTTTGTCCCAGGATCAAGTGTCTTATATCGTTGGAATCCTTGGCTCAAGGCGGACAAAATGGCTATCTCCGATTTGGATGTAGGCAGGGAAAATTTTCTGCTATGTTGACTTTTGTCCATAACCTACTTTTGCGAACTAGTCCCTGGTTTTTTGCCCGATCGGAACCAAACCAGTCTAGGACAATTCTCTGGACTCTCTAGATCAATAATTATCAAAAAAAAGTTGAACTTTGGCATTTGCGTGGCTGTAACAGGGTCATTTAGAAAAGGGGCGTGGCAAAATACGCTCAAAAGCCTATAAATCCCAAAGGAAAACTCAGAACTTCACCAAAATTGATGAGCATATGTGTCAGAACATGGTGAGGAAGCATGCAGAGTTTCATGGAGATCGGACCATAGGTGGCGCTATAACTGGCAAAAAGCCTTCATTCTTATTAGGGGTTCAAGCATGAAATGCTGAAACCCTATTGTAATTGTAAGGATTCGTAAAACGCATCGCGCAGGACAAACCGTAAGGCCTAGAGACTTGAAACCTGGCCAGATGGTAGGCCTCAATTTGGGGACAACCTATCAGAGTATGACCCCGATTGGCCCATAGGTGGCGCTACAGCAACCAAAAGTTCAAAATCGCTCATATCTCTTAGACCGTTTGTCCCAGGATCAAGTGTCTTATATCGTTGGAATCCTTGGCTCAAGGCGGACAAAATGGCTATCTCCGATTTGGATGTAGGCAGGGAAAATTTTCTGCTATGTTGACTTTTGTCCATAACCTACTTTTGCGAACTAGTCCCTGGTTTTTTGCCCGATCGGAACCAAACCAGTCTAGGACAATTCTCTGGACTCTCTAGATCAATAATTATCAAAAAAAAGTTGAACTTTGGCATTTGCGTGGCTGTAACAGGGTCATTTAGAAAAGGGGCGTGGCAAAATACGCTCAAAAGCCTATAAATCCCAAAGGAAAACTCAGAACTTCACCAAAATTGATGAGCATATGTGTCAGAACATGGTGAGGAAGCATGCAGAGTTTCATGGAGATCGGACCATAGGTGGCGCTATAACTGGCAAAAAGCCTTCATTCTTATTAGGGGTTCAAGCATGAAATGCTGAAACCCTATTGTAATTGTAAGGATTCGTAAAACGCATCGCGCAGGACAAACCGTAAGGCCTAGAGACTTGAAACCTGGCCAGATGGTAGGCCTCAATTTGGGGACAACCTATCAGAGTATGACCCCGATTGGCCCATAGGTGGCGCTACAGCAACCAAAAGTTCAAAATCGCTCATATCTCTTAGACCGTTTGTCCCAGGATCAAGTGTCTTA
The DNA here is from genome assembly GCF_964197995.2 of Scardinius erythrophthalmus. Classification (NCBI taxonomy): domain Eukaryota; kingdom Metazoa; phylum Chordata; class Actinopteri; order Cypriniformes; family Leuciscidae; genus Scardinius; species Scardinius erythrophthalmus. The sequence continues at coordinate 11,484 of NW_028296301.1, forward strand.
TATCGTTGGAATCCTTGGCTCAAGGCGGACAAAATGGCTATCTCCGATTTGGATGTAGGCAGGGAAAATTATCTGCTATGTTGACTTTTGTCCATAACCTACTTTTGCGAACTAGTCCCTGGTTTTTTGCCCGATCGGAACCAAACCAGTCTAGGACAATTCTCTGGACTCTCTAGATCAATAATTATCAAAAAAAAGTTGAACTTTGGCATTTGCGTGGCTGTAACAGGGTCATTTAGAAAAGGGGCGTGGCAAAATACGCTCAAAAGCCTATAAATCCCAAAGGAAAACTCAGAACTTCACCAAAATTGATGAGCATATGTGTCAGAACATGGTGAGGAAGCATGCAGAGTTTCATGGAGATCGGACCATAGGTGGCGCTATAACTGGCAAAAAGCCTTCATTCTTATTAGGGGTTCAAGCATGAAATGCTGAAACCCTATTGTAATTGTAAGGATTCGTAAAACGCATCGCGCAGGACAAACCGTAAGGCCTAGAGACTTGAAACCTGGCCAGATGGTAGGCCTCAATTTGGGGACAACCTATCAGAGTATGACCCCGATTGGCCCATAGGTGGCGCTACAGCAACCAAAAGTTCAAAATCGCTCATATCTCTTAGACCGTTTGTCCCAGGATCAAGTGTCTTATATCGTTGGAATCCTTGGCTCAAGGCGGACAAAATGGCTATCTCCGATTTGGATGTAGGCAGGGAAAATTTTCTGCTATGTTGACTTTTGTCCATAACCTACTTTTGCGAACTAGTCCCTGGTTTTTTGCCCGATCGGAACCAAACCAGTCTAGGACAATTCTCTGGACTCTCTAGATCAATAATTATCAAAAAAAAGTTGAACTTTGGCATTTGCGTGGCTGTAACAGGGTCATTTAGAAAAGGGCCGTGGCAAAATACGCTCAAAAGCCTATAAATCCCAAAGGAAAACTCAGAACTTCACCAAAATTGATGAGCATATGTGTCAGAACATGGTGAGGAAGCATGCAGAGTTTCATGGAGATCGGACCATAGGTGGCGCTATAACTGGCAAAAAGCCTTCATTCTTATTAGGGGTTCAAGCATGAAATGCTGAAACCCTATTGTAATTGTAAGGATTCGTAAAACGCATCGCGCAGGACAAACCGTAAGGCCTAGAGACTTGAAACCTGGCCAGATGGTAGGCCTCAATTTGGGGACAACCTATCAGAGTATGACCCCGATTGGCCCATAGGTGGCGCTACAGCAACCAAAAGTTCAAAATCGCTCATATCTCTTAGACCGTTTGTCCCAGGATCAAGTGTCTTATATCGTTGGAATCCTTGGCTCAAGGCGGACAAAATGGCTATCTCCGATTTGGATGTAGGCAGGGAAAATTTTCTGCTATGTTGACTTTTGTCCATAACCTACTTTTGCGAACTAGTCCCTGGTTTTTTGCCCGATCGGAACCAAACCAGTCTAGGACAATTCTCTGGACTCTCTAGATCAATAATTATCAAAAAAAAGTTGAACTTTGGCATTTGCGTGGCTGTAACAGGGTCATTTAGAAAAGGGGCGTGGCAAAATACGCTCAAAAGCCTATAAATCCCAAAGGAAAACTCAGAACTTCACCAAAATTGATGAGCATATGTGTCAGAACATGGTGAGGAAGCATGCAGAGTTTCATGGAGATCGGACCATAGGTGGCGCTATAACTGGCAAAAAGGCTTCATTCTTATTAGGGGTTCAAGCATGAAATGCTGAAACCCTATTGTAATTGTAAGGATTCGTAAAACGCATCGCGCAGGACAAACCGTAAGGCCTAGAGACTTGAAACCTGGCCAGATGGTAGGCCTCAATTTGGGGACAACCTATCAGAGTATGACCCCGATTGGCCCATAGGTGGCGCTACAGCAACCAAAAGTTCAAAATCGCTCATATCTCTTAGACCGTTTGTCCCAGGATCAAGTGTCTTATATCGTTGGAATCCTTGGCTCAAGGCGGACAAAATGGCTATCTCCGATTTGGATGTAGGCAGGGAAAATTATCTGCTATGTTGACTTTTGTCCATAACCTACTTTTGCGAACTAGTCCCTGGTTTTTTGCCCGATCGGAACCAAACCAGTCTAGGACAATTCTCTGGACTCTCTAGATCAATAATTATCAAAAAAAAGTTGAACTTTGGCATTTGCGTGGCTGTAACAGGGTCATTTAGAAAAGGGGCGTGGCAAAATACGCTCAAAAGCCTATAAATCCCAAAGGAAAACTCAGAACTTCACCAAAATTGATGAGCATATGTGTCAGAACATGGTGAGGAAGCATGCAGAGTTTCATGGAGATCGGACCATAGGTGGCGCTATAACTGGCAAAAAGGCTTCATTCTTATTAGGGGTTCAAGCATGAAATGCTGAAACCCTATTGTAATTGTAAGGATTCGTAAAACGCATCGCGCAGGACAAACCGTAAGGCCTAGAGACTTGAAACCTGGCCAGATGGTAGGCCTCAATTTGGGGACAACCTATCAGAGTATGACCCCGATTGGCCCATAGGTGGCGCTACAGCAACCAAAAGTTCAAAATCGCTCATATCTCTTAGACCGTTTGTCCCAGGATCAAGTGTCTTATATCGTTGGAATCCTTGGCTCAAGGCGGACAAAATGGCTATCTCCGATTTGGATGTAGGCAGGGAAAATTATCTGCTATGTTGACTTTTGTCCATAACCTACTTTTGCGAACTAGTCCCTGGTTTTTTGCCCGATCGGAACCAAACCAGTCTAGGACAATTCTCTGGACTCTCTAGATCAATAATTATCAAAAAAAAGTTGAACTTTGGCATTTGCGTGGCTGTAACAGGGTCATTTAGAAAAGGGGCGTGGCAAAATACGCTCAAAAGCCTATAAATCCCAAAGGAAAACTCAGAACTTCACCAAAATTGATGAGCATATGTGTCAGAACATGGTGAGGAAGCATGCAGAGTTTCATGGAGATCGGACCATAGGTGGCGCTATAACTGGCAAAAAGCCTTCATTCTTATTAGGGGTTCAAGCATGAAATGCTGAAACCCTATTGTAATTGTAAGGATTCGTAAAACGCATCGCGCAGGACAAACCGTAAGGCCTAGAGACTTGAAACCTGGCCAGATGGTAGGCCTCAATTTGGGGACAACCTATCAGAGTATGACCCCGATTGGCCCATAGGTGGCGCTACAGCAACCAAAAGTTCAAAATCGCTCATATCTCTTAGACCGTTTGTCCCAGGATCAAGTGTCTTATATCGTTGGAATCCTTGGCTCAAGGCGGACAAAATGGCTATCTCCGATTTGGATGTAGGCAGGGAAAATTTTCTGCTATGTTGACTTTTGTCCATAACCTACTTTTGCGAACTAGTCCCTGGTTTTTTGCCCGATCGGAACCAAACCAGTCTAGGACAATTCTCTGGACTCTCTAGATCAATAATTATCAAAAAAAAGTTGAACTTTGGCATTTGCGTGGCTGTAACAGGGTCATTTAGAAAAGGGCCGTGGCAAAATACGCTCAAAAGCCTATAAATCCCAAAGGAAAACTCAGAACTTCACCAAAATTGATGAGCATATGTGTCAGAACATGGTGAGGAAGCATGCAGAGTTTCATGGAGATCGGACCATAGGTGGCGCTATAACTGGCAAAAAGCCTTCATTCTTATTAGGGGTTCAAGCATGAAATGCTGAAACCCTATTGTAATTGTAAGGATTCGTAAAACGCATCGCGCAGGACAAACCGTAAGGCCTAGAGACTTGAAACCTGGCCAGATGGTAGGCCTCAATTTGGGGACAACCTATCAGAGTATGACCCCGATTGGCCCATAGGTGGCGCTACAGCAACCAAAAGTTCAAAATCGCTCATATCTCTTAGACCGTTTGTCCCAGGATCAAGTGTCTTATATCGTTGGAATCCTTGGCTCAAGGCGGACAAAATGGCTATCTCCGATTTGGATGTAGGCAGGGAAAATTTTCTGCTATGTTGACTTTTGTCCATAACCTACTTTTGCGAACTAGTCCCTGGTTTTTTGCCCGATCGGAACCAAACCAGTCTAGGACAATTCTCTGGACTCTCTAGATCAATAATTATCAAAAAAAAGTTGAACTTTGGCATTTGCGTGGCTGTAACAGGGTCATTTAGAAAAGGGGCGTGGCAAAATACGCTCAAAAGCCTATAAATCCCAAAGGAAAACTCAGAACTTCACCAAAATTGATGAGCATATGTGTCAGAACATGGTGAGGAAGCATGCAGAGTTTCATGGAGATCGGACCATAGGTGGCGCTATAACTGGCAAAAAGCCTTCATTCTTATTAGGGGTTCAAGCATGAAATGCTGAAACCCTATTGTAATTGTAAGGATTCGTAAAACGCATCGCGCAGGACAAACCGTAAGGCCTAGAGACTTGAAACCTGGCCAGATGGTAGGCCTCAATTTGGGGACAACCTATCAGAGTATGACCCCGATTGGCCCATAGGTGGCGCTACAGCAACCAAAAGTTCAAAATCGCTCATATCTCTTAGACCGTTTGTCCCAGGATCAAGTGTCTTATATCGTTGGAATCCTTGGCTCAAGGCGGACAAAATGGCTATCTCCGATTTGGATGTAGGCAGGGAAAATTATCTGCTATGTTGACTTTTGTCCATAACCTACTTTTGCGAACTAGTCCCTGGTTTTTTGCCCGATCGGAACCAAACCAGTCTAGGACAATTCTCTGGACTCTCTAGATCAATAATTATCAAAAAAAAGTTGAACTTTGGCATTTGCGTGGCTGTAACAGGGTCATTTAGAAAAGGGGCGTGGCAAAATACGCTCAAAAGCCTATAAATCCCAAAGGAAAACTCAGAACTTCACCAAAATTGATGAGCATATGTGTCAGAACATGGTGAGGAAGCATGCAGAGTTTCATGGAGATCGGACCATAGGTGGCGCTATAACTGGCAAAAAGCCTTCATTCTTATTAGGGGTTCAAGCATGAAATGCTGAAACCCTATTGTAATTGTAAGGATTCGTAAAACGCATCGCGCAGGACAAACCGTAAGGCCTAGAGACTTGAAACCTGGCCAGATGGTAGGCCTCAATTTGGGGACAACCTATCAGAGTATGACCCCGATTGGCCCATAGGTGGCGCTACAGCAACCAAAAGTTCAAAATCGCTCATATCTCTTAGACCGTTTGTCCCAGGATCAAGTGTCTTATATCGTTGGAATCCTTGGCTCAAGGCGGACAAAATGGCTATCTCCGATTTGGATGTAGGCAGGGAAAATTTTCTGCTATGTTGACTTTTGTCCATAACCTACTTTTGCGAACTAGTCCCTGGTTTTTTGCCCGATCGGAACCAAACCAGTCTAGGACAATTCTCTGGACTCTCTAGATCAATAATTATCAAAAAAAAGTTGAACTTTGGCATTTGCGTGGCTGTAACAGGGTCATTTAGAAAAGGGGCGTGGCAAAATACGCTCAAAAGCCTATAAATCCCAAAGGAAAACTCAGAACTTCACCAAAATTGATGAGCATATGTGTCAGAACATGGTGAGGAAGCATGCAGAGTTTCATGGAGATCGGACCATAGGTGGCGCTATAACTGGCAAAAAGGCTTCATTCTTATTAGGGGTTCAAGCATGAAATGCTGAAACCCTATTGTAATTGTAAGGATTCGTAAAACGCATCGCGCAGGACAAACCGTAAGGCCTAGAGACTTGAAACCTGGCCAGATGGTAGGCCTCAATTTGGGGACAACCTATCAGAGTATGACCCCGATTGGCCCATAGGTGGCGCTACAGCAACCAAAAGTTCAAAATCGCTCATATCTCTTAGACCGTTTGTCCCAGGATCAAGTGTCTTATATCGTTGGAATCCTTGGCTCAAGGCGGACAAAATGGCTATCTCCGATTTGGATGTAGGCAGGGAAAATTTTCTGCTATGTTGACTTTTGTCCATAACCTACTTTTGCGAACTAGTCCCTGGTTTTTTGCCCGATCGGAACCAAACCAGTCTAGGACAATTCTCTGGACTCTCTAGATCAATAATTATCAAAAAAAAGTTGAACTTTGGCATTTGCGTGGCTGTAACAGGGTCATTTAGAAAAGGGGCGTGGCAAAATACGCTCAAAAGCCTATAAATCCCAAAGGAAAACTCAGAACTTCACCAAAATTGATGAGCATATGTGTCAGAACATGGTGAGGAAGCATGCAGAGTTTCATGGAGATCGGACCATAGGTGGCGCTATAACTGGCAAAAAGCCTTCATTCTTATTAGGGGTTCAAGCATGAAATGCTGAAACCCTATTGTAATTGTAAGGATTCGTAAAACGCATCGCGCAGGACAAACCGTAAGGCCTAGAGACTTGAAACCTGGCCAGATGGTAGGCCTCAATTTGGGGACAACCTATCAGAGTATGACCCCGATTGGCCCATAGGTGGCGCTACAGCAACCAAAAGTTCAAAATCGCTCATATCTCTTAGACCGTTTGTCCCAGGATCAAGTGTCTTATATCGTTGGAATCCTTGGCTCAAGGCGGACAAAATGGCTATCTCCGATTTGGATGTAGGCAGGGAAAATTTTCTGCTATGTTGACTTTTGTCCATAACCTACTTTTGCGAACTAGTCCCTGGTTTTTTGCCCGATCGGAACCAAACCAGTCTAGGACAATTCTCTGGACTCTCTAGATCAATAATTATCAAAAAAAAGTTGAACTTTGGCATTTGCGTGGCTGTAACAGGGTCATTTAGAAAAGGGGCGTGGCAAAATACGCTCAAAAGCCTATAAATCCCAAAGGAAAACTCAGAACTTCACCAAAATTGATGAGCATATGTGTCAGAACATGGTGAGGAAGCATGCAGAGTTTCATGGAGATCGGACCATAGGTGGCGCTATAACTGGCAAAAAGCCTTCATTCTTATTAGGGGTTCAAGCATGAAATGCTGAAACCCTATTGTAATTGTAAGGATTCGTAAAACGCATCGCGCAGGACAAACCGTAAGGCCTAGAGACTTGAAACCTGGCCAGATGGTAGGCCTCAATTTGGGGACAACCTATCAGAGTATGACCCCGATTGGCCCATAGGTGGCGCTACAGCAACCAAAAGTTCAAAATCGCTCATATCTCTTAGACCGTTTGTCCCAGGATCAAGTGTCTTATATCGTTGGAATCCTTGGCTCAAGGCGGACAAAATGGCTATCTCCGATTTGGATGTAGGCAGGGAAAATTTTCTGCTATGTTGACTTTTGTCCATAACCTACTTTTGCGAACTAGTCCCTGGTTTTTTGCCCGATCGGAACCAAACCAGTCTAGGACAATTCTCTGGACTCTCTAGATCAATAATTATCAAAAAAAAGTTGAACTTTGGCATTTGCGTGGCTGTAACAGGGTCATTTAGAAAAGGGGCGTGGCAAAATACGCTCAAAAGCCTATAAATCCCAAAGGAAAACTCAGAACTTCACCAAAATTGATGAGCATATGTGTCAGAACATGGTGAGGAAGCATGCAGAGTTTCATGGAGATCGGACCATAGGTGGCGCTATAACTGGCAAAAAGCCTTCATTCTTATTTGGGGTTCAAGCATGAAATGCTGAAACCCTATTGTAATTGTAAGGATTCGTAAAACGCATCGCGCAGGACAAACCGTAAGGCCTAGAGACTTGAAACCTGGCCAGATGGTAGGCCTCAATTTGGGGACAACCTATCAGAGTATGACCCCGATTGGCCCATAGGTGGCGCTACAGCAACCAAAAGTTCAAAATCGCTCATATCTCTTAGACCGTTTGTCCCAGGATCAAGTGTCTTATATCGTTGGAATCCTTGGCTCAAGGCGGACAAAATGGCTATCTCCGATTTGGATGTAGGCAGGGAAAATTTTCTGCTATGTTGACTTTTGTCCATAACCTACTTTTGCGAACTAGTCCCTGGTTTTTTGCCCGATCGGAACCAAACCAGTCTAGGACAATTCTCTGGACTCTCTAGATCAATAATTATCAAAAAAAAGTTGAACTTTGGCATTTGCGTGGCTGTAACAGGGTCATTTAGAAAAGGGGCGTGGCAAAATACGCTCAAAAGCCTATAAATCCCAAAGGAAAACTCAGAACTTCACCAAAATTGATGAGCATATGTGTCAGAACATGGTGAGGAAGCATGCAGAGTTTCATGGAGATCGGACCATAGGTGGCGCTATAACTGGCAAAAAGCCTTCATTCTTATTAGGGGTTCAAGCATGAAATGCTGAAACCCTATTGTAATTGTAAGGATTCGTAAAACGCATCGCGCAGGACAAACCGTAAGGCCTAGAGACTTGAAACCTGGCCAGATGGTAGGCCTCAATTTGGGGACAACCTATCAGAGTATGACCCCGATTGGCCCATAGGTGGCGCTACAGCAACCAAAAGTTCAAAATCGCTCATATCTCTTAGACCGTTTGTCCCAGGATCAAGTGTCTTATATCGTTGGAATCCTTGGCTCAAGGCGGACAAAATGGCTATCTCCGATTTGGATGTAGGCAGGGAAAATTTTCTGCTATGTTGACTTTTGTCCATAACCTACTTTTGCGAACTAGTCCCTGGTTTTTTGCCCGATCGGAACCAAACCAGTCTAGGACAATTCTCTGGACTCTCTAGATCAATAATTATCAAAAAAAAGTTGAACTTTGGCATTTGCGTGGCTGTAACAGGGTCATTTAGAAAAGGGGCGTGGCAAAATACGCTCAAAAGCCTATAAATCCCAAAGGAAAACTCAGAACTTCACCAAAATTGATGAGCATATGTGTCAGAACATGGTGAGGAAGCATGCAGAGTTTCATGGAGATCGGACCATAGGTGGCGCTATAACTGGCAAAAAGCCTTCATTCTTATTAGGGGTTCAAGCATGAAATGCTGAAACCCTATTGTAATTGTAAGGATTCGTAAAACGCATCGCGCAGGACAAACCGTAAGGCCTAGAGACTTGAAACCTGGCCAGATGGTAGGCCTCAATTTGGGGACAACCTATCAGAGTATGACCCCGATTGGCCCATAGGTGGCGCTACAGCAACCAAAAGTTCAAAATCGCTCATATCTCTTAGACCGTTTGTCCCAGGATCAAGTGTCTTATATCGTTGGAATCCTTGGCTCAAGGCGGACAAAATGGCTATCTCCGATTTGGATGTAGGCAGGGAAAATTTTCTGCTATGTTGACTTTTGTCCATAACCTACTTTTGCGAACTAGTCCCTGGTTTTTTGCCCGATCGGAACCAAACCAGTCTAGGACAATTCTCTGGACTCTCTAGATCAATAATTATCAAAAAAAAGTTGAACTTTGGCATTTGCGTGGCTGTAACAGGGTCATTTAGAAAAGGGGCGTGGCAAAATACGCTCAAAAGCCTATAAATCCCAAAGGAAAACTCAGAACTTCACCAAAATTGATGAGCATATGTGTCAGAACATGGTGAGGAAGCATGCAGAGTTTCATGGAGATCGGACCATAGGTGGCGCTATAACTGGCAAAAAGCCTTCATTCTTATTAGGGGTTCAAGCATGAAATGCTGAAACCCTATTGTAATTGTAAGGATTCGTAAAACGCATCGCGCAGGACAAACCGTAAGGCCTAGAGACTTGAAACCTGGCCAGATGGTAGGCCTCAATTTGGGGACAACCTATCAGAGTATGACCCCGATTGGCCCATAGGTGGCGCTACAGCAACCAAAAGTTCAAAATCGCTCATATCTCTTAGACCGTTTGTCCCAGGATCAAGTGTCTTATATCGTTGGAATCCTTGGCTCAAGGCGGACAAAATGGCTATCTCCGATTTGGATGTAGGCAGGGAAAATTTTCTGCTATGTTGACTTTTGTCCATAACCTACTTTTGCGAACTAGTCCCTGGTTTTTTGCCCGATCGGAACCAAACCAGTCTAGGACAATTCTCTGGACTCTCTAGATCAATAATTATCAAAAAAAAGTTGAACTTTGGCATTTGCGTGGCTGTAACAGGGTCATTTAGAAAAGGGGCGTGGCAAAATACGCTCAAAAGCCTATAAATCCCAAAGGAAAACTCAGAACTTCACCAAAATTGATGAGCATATGTGTCAGAACATGGTGAGGAAGCATGCAGAGTTTCATGGAGATCGGACCATAGGTGGCGCTATAACTGGCAAAAAGCCTTCATTCTTATTAGGGGTTCAAGCATGAAATGCTGAAACCCTATTGTAATTGTAAGGATTCGTAAAACGCATCGCGCAGGACAAACCGTAAGGCCTAGAGACTTGAAACCTGGCCAGATGGTAGGCCTCAATTTGGGGACAACCTATCAGAGTATGACCCCGATTGGCCCATAGGTGGCGCTACAGCAACCAAAAGTTCAAAATCGCTCATATCTCTTAGACCGTTTGTCCCAGGATCAAGTGTCTTATATCGTTGGAATCCTTGGCTCAAGGCGGACAAAATGGCTATCTCCGATTTGGATGTAGGCAGGGAAAATTTTCTGCTATGTTGACTTTTGTCCATAACCTACTTTTGCGAACTAGTCCCTGGTTTTTTGCCCGATCGGAACCAAACCAGTCTAGGACAATTCTCTGGACTCTCTAGATCAATAATTATCAAAAAAAAGTTGAACTTTGGCATTTGCGTGGCTGTAACAGGGTCATTTAGAAAAGGGCCGTGGCAAAATACGCTCAAAAGCCTATAAATCCCAAAGGAAAACTCAGAACTTCACCAAAATTGATGAGCATATGTGTCAGAACATGGTGAGGAAGCATGCAGAGTTTCATGGAGATCGGACCATAGGTGGCGCTATAACTGGCAAAAAGCCTTCATTCTTATTAGGGGTTCAAGCATGAAATGCTGAAACCCTATTGTAATTGTAAGGATTCGTAAAACGCATCGCGCAGGACAAACCGTAAGGCCTAGAGACTTGAAACCTGGCCAGATGGTAGGCCTCAATTTGGGGACAACCTATCAGAGTATGACCCCGATTGGCCCATAGGTGGCGCTACAGCAACCAAAAGTTCAAAATCGCTCATATCTCTTAGACCGTTTGTCCCAGGATCAAGTGTCTTATATCGTTGGAATCCTTGGCTCAAGGCGGACAAAATGGCTATCTCCGATTTGGATGTAGGCAGGGAAAATTTTCTGCTATGTTGACTTTTGTCCATAACCTACTTTTGCGAACTAGTCCCTGGTTTTTTGCCCGATCGGAACCAAACCAGTCTAGGACAATTCTCTGGACTCTCTAGATCAATAATTATCAAAAAAAAGTTGAACTTTGGCATTTGCGTGGCTGTAACAGGGTCATTTAGAAAAGGGGCGTGGCAAAATACGCTCAAAAGCCTATAAATCCCAAAGGAAAACTCAGAACTTCACCAAAATTGATGAGCATATGTGTCAGAACATGGTGAGGAAGCATGCAGAGTTTCATGGAGATCGGACCATAGGTGGCGCTATAACTGGCAAAAAGCCTTCATTCTTATTAGGGGTTCAAGCATGAAATGCTGAAACCCTATTGTAATTGTAAGGATTCGTAAAACGCATCGCGCAGGACAAACCGTAAGGCCTAGAGACTTGAAACCTGGCCAGATGGTAGGCCTCAATTTGGGGACAACCTATCAGAGTATGACCCCGATTGGCCCATAGGTGGCGCTACAGCAACCAAAAGTTCAAAATCGCTCATATCTCTTAGACCGTTTGTCCCAGGATCAAGTGTCTTATATCGTTGGAATCCTTGGCTCAAGGCGGACAAAATGGCTATCTCCGATTTGGATGTAGGCAGGGAAAATTTTCTGCTATGTTGACTTTTGTCCATAACCTACTTTTGCGAACTAGTCCCTGGTTTTTTGCCCGATCGGAACCAAACCAGTCTAGGACAATTCTCTGGACTCTCTAGATCAATAATTATCAAAAAAAAGTTGAACTTTGGCATTTGCGTGGCTGTAACAGGGTCATTTAGAAAAGGGGCGTGGCAAAATACGCTCAAAAGCCTATAAATCCCAAAGGAAAACTCAGAACTTCACCAAAATTGATGAGCATATGTGTCAGAACATGGTGAGGAAGCATGCAGAGTTTCATGGAGATCGGACCATAGGTGGCGCTATAACTGGCAAAAAGCCTTCATTCTTATTAGGGGTTCAAGCATGAAATGCTGAAACCCTATTGTAATTGTAAGGATTCGTAAAACGCATCGCGCAGGACAAACCGTAAGGCCTAGAGACTTGAAACCTGGCCAGATGGTAGGCCTCAATTTGGGGACAACCTATCAGAGTATGACCCCGATTGGCCCATAGGTGGCGCTACAGCAACCAAAAGTTCAAAATCGCTCATATCTCTTAGACCGTTTGTCCCAGGATCAAGTGTCTTATATCGTTGGAATCCTTGGCTCAAGGCGGACAAAATGGCTATCTCCGATTTGGATGTAGGCAGGGAAAATTTTCTGCTATGTTGACTTTTGTCCATAACCTACTTTTGCGAACTAGTCCCTGGTTTTTTGCCCGATCGGAACCAAACCAGTCTAGGACAATTCTCTGGACTCTCTAGATCAATAATTATCAAAAAAAAGTTGAACTTTGGCATTTGCGTGGCTGTAACAGGGTCATTTAGAAAAGGGGCGTGGCAAAATACGCTCAAAAGCCTATAAATCCCAAAGGAAAACTCAGAACTTCACCAAAATTGATGAGCATATGTGTCAGAACATGGTGAGGAAGCATGCAGAGTTTCATGGAGATCGGACCATAGGTGGCGCTATAACTGGCAAAAAGCCTTCATTCTTATTAGGGGTTCAAGCATGAAATGCTGAAACCCTATTGTAATTGTAAGGATTCGTAAAACGCATCGCGCAGGACAAACCGTAAGGCCTAGAGACTTGAAACCTGGCCAGATGGTAGGCCTCAATTTGGGGACAACCTATCAGAGTATGACCCCGATTGGCCCATAGGTGGCGCTACAGCAACCAAAAGTTCAAAATCGCTCATATCTCTTAGACCGTTTGTCCCAGGATCAAGTGTCTTATATCGTTGGAATCCTTGGCTCAAGGCGGACAAAATGGCTATCTCCGATTTGGATGTAGGCAGGGAAAATTTTCTGCTATGTTGACTTTTGTCCATAACCTACTTTTGCGAACTAGTCCCTGGTTTTTTGCCCGATCGGAACCAAACCAGTCTAGGACAATTCTCTGGACTCTCTAGATCAATAATTATCAAAAAAAAGTTGAACTTTGGCATTTGCGTGGCTGTAACAGGGTCATTTAGAAAAGGGGCGTGGCAAAATACGCTCAAAAGCCTATAAATCCCAAAGGAAAACTCAGAACTTCACCAAAATTGATGAGCATATGTGTCAGAACATGGTGAGGAAGCATGCAGAGTTTCATGGAGATCGGACCATAGGTGGCGCTATAACTGGCAAAAAGCCTTCATTCTTATTAGGGGTTCAAGCATGAAATGCTGAAACCCTATTGTAATTGTAAGGATTCGTAAAACGCATCGCGCAGGACAAACCGTAAGGCCTAGAGACTTGAAACCTGGCCAGATGGTAGGCCTCAATTTGGGGACAACCTATCAGAGTATGACCCCGATTGGCCCATAGGTGGCGCTACAGCAACCAAAAGTTCAAAATCGCTCATATCTCTTAGACCGTTTGTCCCAGGATCAAGTGTCTTATATCGTTGGAATCCTTGGCTCAAGGCGGACAAAATGGCTATCTCCGATTTGGATGTAGGCAGGGAAAATTTTCTGCTATGTTGACTTTTGTCCATAACCTACTTTTGCGAACTAGTCCCTGGTTTTTTGCCCGATCGGAACCAAACCAGTCTAGGACAATTCTCTGGACTCTCTAGATCAATAATTATCAAAAAAAAGTTGAACTTTGGCATTTGCGTGGCTGTAACAGGGTCATTTAGAAAAGGGGCGTGGCAAAATACGCTCAAAAGCCTATAAATCCCAAAGGAAAACTCAGAACTTCACCAAAATTGATGAGCATATGTGTCAGAACATGGTGAGGAAGCATGCAGAGTTTCATGGAGATCGGACCATAGGTGGCGCTATAACTGGCAAAAAGCCTTCATTCTTATTAGGGGTTCAAGCATGAAATGCTGAAACCCTATTGTAATTGTAAGGATTCGTAAAACGCATCGCGCAGGACAAACCGTAAGGCCTAGAGACTTGAAACCTGGCCAGATGGTAGGCCTCAATTTGGGGACAACCTATCAGAGTATGACCCCGATTGGCCCATAGGTGGCGCTACAGCAACCAAAAGTTCAAAATCGCTCATATCTCTTAGACCGTTTGTCCCAGGATCAAGTGTCTTATATCGTTGGAATCCTTGGCTCAAGGCGGACAAAATGGCTATCTCCGATTTGGATGTAGGCAGGGAAAATTTTCTGCTATGTTGACTTTTGTCCATAACCTACTTTTGCGAACTAGTCCCTGGTTTTTTGCCCGATCGGAACCAAACCAGTCTAGGACAATTCTCTGGACTCTCTAGATCAATAATTATCAAAAAAAAGTTGAACTTTGGCATTTGCGTGGCTGTAACAGGGTCATTTAGAAAAGGGGCGTGGCAAAATACGCTCAAAAGCCTATAAATCCCAAAGGAAAACTCAGAACTTCACCAAAATTGATGAGCATATGTGTCAGAACATGGTGAGGAAGCATGCAGAGTTTCATGGAGATCGGACCATAGGTGGCGCTATAACTGGCAAAAAGCCTTCATTCTTATTAGGGGTTCAAGCATGAAATGCTGAAACCCTATTGTAATTGTAAGGATTCGTAAAACGCATCGCGCAGGACAAACCGTAAGGCCTAGAGACTTGAAACCTGGCCAGATGGTAGGCCTCAATTTGGGGACAACCTATCAGAGTATGACCCCGATTGGCCCATAGGTGGCGCTACAGCAACCAAAAGTTCAAAATCGCTCATATCTCTTAGACCGTTTGTCACAGGATCAAGTGTCTTATATCGTTGGAATCCTTGGCTCAAGGCGGACAAAATGGCTATCTCCGATTTGGATGTAGGCAGGGAAAATTTTCTGCTATGTTGACTTTTGTCCATAACCTACTTTTGCGAACTAGTCCCTGGTTTTTTGCCCGATCGGAACCAAACCAGTCTAGGACAATTCTCTGGACTCTCTAGATCAATAATTATCAAAAAAAAGTTGAACTTTGGCATTTGCGTGGCTGTAACAGGGTCATTTAGAAAAGGGGCGTGGCAAAATACGCTCAAAAGCCTATAAATCCCAAAGGAAAACTCAGAACTTCACCAAAATTGATGAGCATATGTGTCAGAACATGGTGAGGAAGCATGCAGAGTTTCATGGAGATCGGACCATAGGTGGCGCTATAACTGGCAAAAAGCCTTCATTCTTATTAGGGGTTCAAGCATGAAATGCTGAAACCCTATTGTAATTGTAAGGATTCGTAAAACGCATCGCGCAGGACAAACCGTAAGGCCTAGAGACTTGAAACCTGGCCAGATGGTAGGCCTCAATTTGGGGACAACCTATCAGAGTATGACCCCGATTGGCCCATAGGTGGCGCTACAGCAACCAAAAGTTCAAAATCGCTCATATCTCTTAGACCGTTTGTCCCAGGATCAAGTGTCTTATATCGTTGGAATCCTTGGCTCAAGGCGGACAAAATGGCTATCTCCGATTTGGATGTAGGCAGGGAAAATTTTCTGCTATGTTGACTTTTGTCCATAACCTACTTTTGCGAACTAGTCCCTGGTTTTTTGCCCGATCGGAACCAAACCAGTCTAGGACAATTCTCTGGACTCTCTAGATCAATAATTATCAAAAAAAAGTTGAACTTTGGCATTTGCGTGGCTGTAACAGGGTCATTTAGAAAAGGGGCGTGGCAAAATACGCTCAAAAGCCTATAAATCCCAAAGGAAAACTCAGAACTTCACCAAAATTGATGAGCATATGTGTCAGAACATGGTGAGGAAGCATGCAGAGTTTCATGGAGATCGGACCATAGGTGGCGCTATAACTGGCAAAAAGCCTTCATTCTTATTAGGGGTTCAAGCATGAAATGCTGAAACCCTATTGTAATTGTAAGGATTCGTAAAACGCATCGCGCAGGACAAACCGTAAGGCCTAGAGACTTGAAACCTGGCCAGATGGTAGGCCTCAATTTGGGGACAACCTATCAGAGTATGACCCCGATTGGCCCATAGGTGGCGCTACAGCAACCAAAAGTTCAAAATCGCTCATATCTCTTAGACCGTTTGTCCCAGGATCAAGTGTCTTATATCGTTGGAATCCTTGGCTCAAGGCGGACAAAATGGCTATCTCCGATTTGGATGTAGGCAGGGAAAATTTTCTGCTATGTTGACTTTTGTCCATAACCTACTTTTGCGAACTAGTCCCTGGTTTTTTGCCCGATCGGAACCAAACCAGTCTAGGACAATTCTCTGGACTCTCTAGATCAATAATTATCAAAAAAAAGTTGAACTTTGGCATTTGCGTGGCTGTAACAGGGTCATTTAGAAAAGGGGCGTGGCAAAATACGCTCAAAAGCCTATAAATCCCAAAGGAAAACTCAGAACTTCACCAAAATTGATGAGCATATGTGTCAGAACATGGTGAGGAAGCATGCAGAGTTTCATGGAGATCGGACCATAGGTGGCGCTATAACTGGCAAAAAGCCTTCATTCTTATTAGGGGTTCAAGCATGAAATGCTGAAACCCTATTGTAATTGTAAGGATTCGTAAAACGCATCGCGCAGGACAAACCGTAAGGCCTAGAGACTTGAAACCTGGCCAGATGGTAGGCCTCAATTTGGGGACAACCTATCAGAGTATGACCCCGATTGGCCCATAGGTGGCGCTACAGCAACCAAAAGTTCAAAATCGCTCATATCTCTTAGACCGTTTGTCCCAGGATCAAGTGTCTTATATCGTTGGAATCCTTGGCTCAAGGCGGACAAAATGGCTATCTCCGATTTGGATGTAGGCAGGGAAAATTTTCTGCTATGTTGACTTTTGTCCATAACCTACTTTTGCGAACTAGTCCCTGGTTTTTTGCCCGATCGGAACCAAACCAGTCTAGGACAATTCTCTGGACTCTCTAGATCAATAATTATCAAAAAAAAGTTGAACTTTGGCATTTGCGTGGCTGTAACAGGGTCATTTAGAAAAGGGGCGTGGCAAAATACGCTCAAAAGCCTATAAATCCCAAAGGAAAACTCAGAACTTCACCAAAATTGATGAGCATATGTGTCAGAACATGGTGAGGAAGCATGCAGAGTTTCATGGAGATCGGACCATAGGTGGCGCTATAACTGGCAAAAAGCCTTCATTCTTATTAGGGGTTCAAGCATGAAATGCTGAAACCCTATTGTAATTGTAAGGATTCGTAAAACGCATCGCGCAGGACAAACCGTAAGGCCTAGAGACTTGAAACCTGGCCAGATGGTAGGCCTCAATTTGGGGACAACCTATCAGAGTATGACCCCGATTGGCCCATAGGTGGCGCTACAGCAACCAAAAGTTCAAAATCGCTCATATCTCTTAGACCGTTTGTCCCAGGATCAAGTGTCTTATATCGTTGGAATCCTTGGCTCAAGGCGGACAAAATGGCTATCTCCGATTTGGATGTAGGCAGGGAAAATTTTCTGCTATGTTGACTTTTGTCCATAACCTACTTTTGCGAACTAGTCCCTGGTTTTTTGCCCGATCGGAACCAAACCAGTCTAGGACAATTCTCTGGACTCTCTAGATCAATAATTATCAAAAAAAAGTTGAACTTTGGCATTTGCGTGGCTGTAACAGGGTCATTTAGAAAAGGGGCGTGGCAAAATACGCTCAAAAGCCTATAAATCCCAAAGGAAAACTCAGAACTTCACCAAAATTGATGAGCATATGTGTCAGAACATGGTGAGGAAGCATGCAGAGTTTCATGGAGATCGGACCATAGGTGGCGCTATAACTGGCAAAAAGCCTTCATTCTTATTAGGGGTTCAAGCATGAAATGCTGAAACCCTATTGTAATTGTAAGGATTCGTAAAACGCATCGCGCAGGACAAACCGTAAGGCCTAGAGACTTGAAACCTGGCCAGATGGTAGGCCTCAATTTGGGGACAACCTATCAGAGTATGACCCCGATTGGCCCATAGGTGGCGCTACAGCAACCAAAAGTTCAAAATCGCTCATATCTCTTAGACCGTTTGTCCCAGGATCAAGTGTCTTATATCGTTGGAATCCTTGGCTCAAGGCGGACAAAATGGCTATCTCCGATTTGGATGTAGGCAGGGAAAATTATCTGCTATGTTGACTTTTGTCCATAACCTACTTTTGCGAACTAGTCCCTGGTTTTTTGCCCGATCGGAACCAAACCAGTCTAGGACAATTCTCTGGACTCTCTAGATCAATAATTATCAAAAAAAAGTTGAACTTTGGCATTTGCGTGGCTGTAACAGGGTCATTTAGAAAAGGGGCGTGGCAAAATACGCTCAAAAGCCTATAAATCCCAAAGGAAAACTCAGAACTTCACCAAAATTGATGAGCATATGTGTCAGAACATGGTGAGGAAGCATGCAGAGTTTCATGGAGATCGGACCATAGGTGGCGCTATAACTGGCAAAAAGCCTTCATTCTTATTAGGGGTTCAAGCATGAAATGCTGAAACCCTATTGTAATTGTAAGGATTCGTAAAACGCATCGCGCAGGACAAACCGTAAGGCCTAGAGACTTGAAACCTGGCCAGATGGTAGGCCTCAATTTGGGGACAACCTATCAGAGTATGACCCCGATTGGCCCATAGGTGGCGCTACAGCAACCAAAAGTTCAAAATCGCTCATATCTCTTAGACCGTTTGTCCCAGGATCAAGTGTCTTATATCGTTGGAATCCTTGGCTCAAGGCGGACAAAATGGCTATCTCCGATTTGGATGTAGGCAGGGAAAATTTTCTGCTATGTTGACTTTTGTCCATAACCTACTTTTGCGAACTAGTCCCTGGTTTTTTGCCCGATCGGAACCAAACCAGTCTAGGACAATTCTCTGGACTCTCTAGATCAATAATTATCAAAAAAAAGTTGAACTTTGGCATTTGCGTGGCTGTAACAGGGTCATTTAGAAAAGGGGCGTGGCAAAATACGCTCAAAAGCCTATAAATCCCAAAGGAAAACTCAGAACTTCACCAAAATTGATGAGCATATGTGTCAGAACATGGTGAGGAAGCATGCAGAGTTTCATGGAGATCGGACCATAGGTGGCGCTATAACTGGCAAAAAGCCTTCATTCTTATTAGGGGTTCAAGCATGAAATGCTGAAACCCTATTGTAATTGTAAGGATTCGTAAAACGCATCGCGCAGGACAAACCGTAAGGCCTAGAGACTTGAAACCTGGCCAGATGGTAGGCCTCAATTTGGGGACAACCTATCAGAGTATGACCCCGATTGGCCCATAGGTGGCGCTACAGCAACCAAAAGTTCAAAATCGCTCATATCTCTTAGACCGTTTGTCCCAGGATCAAGTGTCTTATATCGTTGGAATCCTTGGCTCAAGGCGGACAAAATGGCTATCTCCGATTTGGATGTAGGCAGGGAAAATTTTCTGCTATGTTGACTTTTGTCCATAACCTACTTTTGCGAACTAGTCCCTGGTTTTTTGCCCGATCGGAACCAAACCAGTCTAGGACAATTCTCTGGACTCTCTAGATCAATAATTATCAAAAAAAAGTTGAACTTTGGCATTTGCGTGGCTGTAACAGGGTCATTTAGAAAAGGGGCGTGGCAAAATACGCTCAAAAGCCTATAAATCCCAAAGGAAAACTCAGAACTTCACCAAAATTGATGAGCATATGTGTCAGAACATGGTGAGGAAGCATGCAGAGTTTCATGGAGATCGGACCATAGGTGGCGCTATAACTGGCAAAAAGGCTTCATTCTTATTAGGGGTTCAAGCATGAAATGCTGAAACCCTATTGTAATTGTAAGGATTCGTAAAACGCATCGCGCAGGACAAACCGTAAGGCCTAGAGACTTGAAACCTGGCCAGATGGTAGGCCTCAATTTGGGGACAACCTATCAGAGTATGACCCCGATTGGCCCATAGGTGGCGCTACAGCAACCAAAAGTTCAAAATCGCTCATATCTCTTAGACCGTTTGTCCCAGGATCAAGTGTCTTATATCGTTGGAATCCTTGGCTCAAGGCGGACAAAATGGCTATCTCCGATTTGGATGTAGGCAGGGAAAATTTTCTGCTATGTTGACTTTTGTCCATAACCTACTTTTGCGAACTAGTCCCTGGTTTTTTGCCCGATCGGAACCAAACCAGTCTAGGACAATTCTCTGGACTCTCTAGATCAATAATTATCAAAAAAAAGTTGAACTTTGGCATTTGCGTGGCTGTAACAGGGTCATTTAGAAAAGGGGCGTGGCAAAATACGCTCAAAAGCCTATAAATCCCAAAGGAAAACTCAGAACTTCACCAAAATTGATGAGCATATGTGTCAGAACATGGTGAGGAAGCATGCAGAGTTTCATGGAGATCGGACCATAGGTGGCGCTATAACTGGCAAAAAGCCTTCATTCTTATTAGGGGTTCAAGCATGAAATGCTGAAACCCTATTGTAATTGTAAGGATTCGTAAAACGCATCGCGCAGGACAAACCGTAAGGCCTAGAGACTTGAAACCTGGCCAGATGGTAGGCCTCAATTTGGGGACAACCTATCAGAGTATGACCCCGATTGGCCCATAGGTGGCGCTACAGCAACCAAAAGTTCAAAATCGCTCATATCTCTTAGACCGTTTGTCCCAGGATCAAGTGTCTTATATCGTTGGAATCCTTGGCTCAAGGCGGACAAAATGGCTATCTCCGATTTGGATGTAGGCAGGGAAAATTTTCTGCTATGTTGACTTTTGTCCATAACCTACTTTTGCGAACTAGTCCCTGGTTTTTTGCCCGATCGGAACCAAACCAGTCTAGGACAATTCTCTGGACTCTCTAGATCAATAATTATCAAAAAAAAGTTGAACTTTGGCATTTGCGTGGCTGTAACAGGGTCATTTAGAAAAGGGGCGTGGCAAAATACGCTCAAAAGCCTATAAATCCCAAAGGAAAACTCAGAACTTCACCAAAATTGATGAGCATATGTGTCAGAACATGGTGAGGAAGCATGCAGAGTTTCATGGAGATCGGACCATAGGTGGCGCTATAACTGGCAAAAAGCCTTCATTCTTATTAGGGGTTCAAGCATGAAATGCTGAAACCCTATTGTAATTGTAAGGATTCGTAAAACGCATCGCGCAGGACAAACCGTAAGGCCTAGAGACTTGAAACCTGGCCAGATGGTAGGCCTCAATTTGGGGACAACCTATCAGAGTATGACCCCGATTGGCCCATAGGTGGCGCTACAGCAACCAAAAGTTCAAAATCGCTCATATCTCTTAGACCGTTTGTCCCAGGATCAAGTGTCTTATATCGTTGGAATCCTTGGCTCAAGGCGGACAAAATGGCTATCTCCGATTTGGATGTAGGCAGGGAAAATTTTCTGCTATGTTGACTTTTGTCCATAACCTACTTTTGCGAACTAGTCCCTGGTTTTTTGCCCGATCGGAACCAAACCAGTCTAGGACAATTCTCTGGACTCTCTAGATCAATAATTATCAAAAAAAAGTTGAACTTTGGCATTTGCGTGGCTGTAACAGGGTCATTTAGAAAAGGGGCGTGGCAAAATACGCTCAAAAGCCTATAAATCCCAAAGGAAAACTCAGAACTTCACCAAAATTGATGAGCATATGTGTCAGAACATGGTGAGGAAGCATGCAGAGTTTCATGGAGATCGGACCATAGGTGGCGCTATAACTGGCAAAAAGCCTTCATTCTTATTAGGGGTTCAAGCATGAAATGCTGAAACCCTATTGTAATTGTAAGGATTCGTAAAACGCATCGCGCAGGACAAACCGTAAGGCCTAGAGACTTGAAACCTGGCCAGATGGTAGGCCTCAATTTGGGGACAACCTATCAGAGTATGACCCCGATTGGCCCATAGGTGGCGCTACAGCAACCAAAAGTTCAAAATCGCTCATATCTCTTAGACCGTTTGTCCCAGGATCAAGTGTCTTATATCGTTGGAATCCTTGGCTCAAGGCGGACAAAATGGCTATCTCCGATTTGGATGTAGGCAGGGAAAATTTTCTGCTATGTTGACTTTTGTCCATAACCTACTTTTGCGAACTAGTCCCTGGTTTTTTGCCCGATCGGAACCAAACCAGTCTAGGACAATTCTCTGGACTCTCTAGATCAATAATTATCAAAAAAAAGTTGAACTTTGGCATTTGCGTGGCTGTAACAGGGTCATTTAGAAAAGGGGCGTGGCAAAATACGCTCAAAAGCCTATAAATCCCAAAGGAAAACTCAGAACTTCACCAAAATTGATGAGCATATGTGTCAGAACATGGTGAGGAAGCATGCAGAGTTTCATGGAGATCGGACCATAGGTGGCGCTATAACTGGCAAAAAGCCTTCATTCTTATTAGGGGTTCAAGCATGAAATGCTGAAACCCTATTGTAATTGTAAGGATTCGTAAAACGCATCGCGCAGGACAAACCGTAAGGCCTAGAGACTTGAAACCTGGCCAGATGGTAGGCCTCAATTTGGGGACAACCTATCAGAGTATGACCCCGATTGGCCCATAGGTGGCGCTACAGCAACCAAAAGTTCAAAATCGCTCATATCTCTTAGACCGTTTGTCCCAGGATCAAGTGTCTTATATCGTTGGAATCCTTGGCTCAAGGCGGACAAAATGGCTATCTCCGATTTGGATGTAGGCAGGGAAAATTTTCTGCTATGTTGACTTTTGTCCATAACCTACTTTTGCGAACTAGTCCCTGGTTTTTTGCCCGATCGGAACCAAACCAGTCTAGGACAATTCTCTGGACTCTCTAGATCAATAATTATCAAAAAAAAGTTGAACTTTGGCATTTGCGTGGCTGTAACAGGGTCATTTAGAAAAGGGGCGTGGCAAAATACGCTCAAAAGCCTATAAATCCCAAAGGAAAACTCAGAACTTCACCAAAATTGATGAGCATATGTGTCAGAACATGGTGAGGAAGCATGCAGAGTTTCATGGAGATCGGACCATAGGTGGCGCTATAACTGGCAAAAAGCCTTCATTCTTATTAGGGGTTCAAGCATGAAATGCTGAAACCCTATTGTAATTGTAAGGATTCGTAAAACGCATCGCGCAGGACAAACCGTAAGGCCTAGAGACTTGAAACCTGGCCAGATGGTAGGCCTCAATTTGGGGACAACCTATCAGAGTATGACCCCGATTGGCCCATAGGTGGCGCTACAGCAACCAAAAGTTCAAAATCGCTCATATCTCTTAGACCGTTTGTCCCAGGATCAAGTGTCTTATATCGTTGGAATCCTTGGCTCAAGGCGGACAAAATGGCTATCTCCGATTTGGATGTAGGCAGGGAAAATTTTCTGCTATGTTGACTTTTGTCCATAACCTACTTTTGCGAACTAGTCCCTGGTTTTTTGCCCGATCGGAACCAAACCAGTCTAGGACAATTCTCTGGACTCTCTAGATCAATAATTATCAAAAAAAAGTTGAACTTTGGCATTTGCGTGGCTGTAACAGGGTCATTTAGAAAAGGGGCGTGGCAAAATACGCTCAAAAGCCTATAAATCCCAAAGGAAAACTCAGAACTTCACCAAAATTGATGAGCATATGTGTCAGAACATGGTGAGGAAGCATGCAGAGTTTCATGGAGATCGGACCATAGGTGGCGCTATAACTGGCAAAAAGCCTTCATTCTTATTAGGGGTTCAAGCATGAAATGCTGAAACCCTATTGTAATTGTAAGGATTCGTAAAACGCATCGCGCAGGACAAACCGTAAGGCCTAGAGACTTGAAACCTGGCCAGATGGTAGGCCTCAATTTGGGGACAACCTATCAGAGTATGACCCCGATTGGCCCATAGGTGGCGCTACAGCAACCAAAAGTTCAAAATCGCTCATATCTCTTAGACCGTTTGTCCCAGGATCAAGTGTCTTATATCGTTGGAATCCTTGGCTCAAGGCGGACAAAATGGCTATCTCCGATTTGGATGTAGGCAGGGAAAATTTTCTGCTATGTTGACTTTTGTCCATAACCTACTTTTGCGAACTAGTCCCTGGTTTTTTGCCCGATCGGAACCAAACCAGTCTAGGACAATTCTCTGGACTCTCTAGATCAATAATTATCAAAAAAAAGTTGAACTTTGGCATTTGCGTGGCTGTAACAGGGTCATTTAGAAAAGGGGCGTGGCAAAATACGCTCAAAAGCCTATAAATCCCAAAGGAAAACTCAGAACTTCACCAAAATTGATGAGCATATGTGTCAGAACATGGTGAGGAAGCATGCAGAGTTTCATGGAGATCGGACCATAGGTGGCGCTATAACTGGCAAAAAGCCTTCATTCTTATTAGGGGTTCAAGCATGAAATGCTGAAACCCTATTGTAATTGTAAGGATTCGTAAAACGCATCGCGCAGGACAAACCGTAAGGCCTAGAGACTTGAAACCTGGCCAGATGGTAGGCCTCAATTTGGGGACAACCTATCAGAGTATGACCCCGATTGGCCCATAGGTGGCGCTACAGCAACCAAAAGTTCAAAATCGCTCATATCTCTTAGACCGTTTGTCCCAGGATCAAGTGTCTTATATCGTTGGAATCCTTGGCTCAAGGCGGACAAAATGGCTATCTCCGATTTGGATGTAGGCAGGGAAAATTTTCTGCTATGTTGACTTTTGTCCATAACCTACTTTTGCGAACTAGTCCCTGGTTTTTTGCCCGATCGGAACCAAACCAGTCTAGGACAATTCTCTGGACTCTCTAGATCAATAATTATCAAAAAAAAGTTGAACTTTGGCATTTGCGTGGCTGTAACAGGGTCATTTAGAAAAGGGGCGTGGCAAAATACGCTCAAAAGCCTATAAATCCCAAAGGAAAACTCAGAACTTCACCAAAATTGATGAGCATATGTGTCAGAACATGGTGAGGAAGCATGCAGAGTTTCATGGAGATCGGACCATAGGTGGCGCTATAACTGGCAAAAAGCCTTCATTCTTATTAGGGGTTCAAGCATGAAATGCTGAAACCCTATTGTAATTGTAAGGATTCGTAAAACGCATCGCGCAGGACAAACCGTAAGGCCTAGAGACTTGAAACCTGGCCAGATGGTAGGCCTCAATTTGGGGACAACCTATCAGAGTATGACCCCGATTGGCCCATAGGTGGCGCTACAGCAACCAAAAGTTCAAAATCGCTCATATCTCTTAGACCGTTTGTCCCAGGATCAAGTGTCTTATATCGTTGGAATCCTTGGCTCAAGGCGGACAAAATGGCTATCTCCGATTTGGATGTAGGCAGGGAAAATTTTCTGCTATGTTGACTTTTGTCCATAACCTACTTTTGCGAACTAGTCCCTGGTTTTTTGCCCGATCGGAACCAAACCAGTCTAGGACAATTCTCTGGACTCTCTAGATCAATAATTATCAAAAAAAAGTTGAACTTTGGCATTTGCGTGGCTGTAACAGGGTCATTTAGAAAAGGGGCGTGGCAAAATACGCTCAAAAGCCTATAAATCCCAAAGGAAAACTCAGAACTTCACCAAAATTGATGAGCATATGTGTCAGAACATGGTGAGGAAGCATGCAGAGTTTCATGGAGATCGGACCATAGGTGGCGCTATAACTGGCAAAAAGCCTTCATTCTTATTAGGGGTTCAAGCATGAAATGCTGAAACCCTATTGTAATTGTAAGGATTCGTAAAACGCATCGCGCAGGACAAACCGTAAGGCCTAGAGACTTGAAACCTGGCCAGATGGTAGGCCTCAATTTGGGGACAACCTATCAGAGTAT
This sequence comes from Scardinius erythrophthalmus, assembly GCF_964197995.2. NCBI lineage: Eukaryota > Metazoa > Chordata > Actinopteri > Cypriniformes > Leuciscidae > Scardinius > Scardinius erythrophthalmus. The sequence continues at coordinate 37,271 of NW_028296301.1, forward strand.
GACCCCGATTGGCCCATAGGTGGCGCTACAGCAACCAAAAGTTCAAAATCGCTCATATCTCTTAGACCGTTTGTCCCAGGATCAAGTGTCTTATATCGTTGGAATCCTTGGCTCAAGGCGGACAAAATGGCTATCTCCGATTTGGATGTAGGCAGGGAAAATTTTCTGCTATGTTGACTTTTGTCCATAACCTACTTTTGCGAACTAGTCCCTGGTTTTTTGCCCGATCGGAACCAAACCAGTCTAGGACAATTCTCTGGACTCTCTAGATCAATAATTATCAAAAAAAAGTTGAACTTTGGCATTTGCGTGGCTGTAACAGGGTCATTTAGAAAAGGGGCGTGGCAAAATACGCTCAAAAGCCTATAAATCCCAAAGGAAAACTCAGAACTTCACCAAAATTGATGAGCATATGTGTCAGAACATGGTGAGGAAGCATGCAGAGTTTCATGGAGATCGGACCATAGGTGGCGCTATAACTGGCAAAAAGCCTTCATTCTTATTAGGGGTTCAAGCATGAAATGCTGAAACCCTATTGTAATTGTAAGGATTCGTAAAACGCATCGCGCAGGACAAACCGTAAGGCCTAGAGACTTGAAACCTGGCCAGATGGTAGGCCTCAATTTGGGGACAACCTATCAGAGTATGACCCCGATTGGCCCATAGGTGGCGCTACAGCAACCAAAAGTTCAAAATCGCTCATATCTCTTAGACCGTTTGTCCCAGGATCAAGTGTCTTATATCGTTGGAATCCTTGGCTCAAGGCGGACAAAATGGCTATCTCCGATTTGGATGTAGGCAGGGAAAATTTTCTGCTATGTTGACTTTTGTCCATAACCTACTTTTGCGAACTAGTCCCTGGTTTTTTGCCCGATCGGAACCAAACCAGTCTAGGACAATTCTCTGGACTCTCTAGATCAATAATTATCAAAAAAAAGTTGAACTTTGGCATTTGCGTGGCTGTAACAGGGTCATTTAGAAAAGGGGCGTGGCAAAATACGCTCAAAAGCCTATAAATCCCAAAGGAAAACTCAGAACTTCACCAAAATTGATGAGCATATGTGTCAGAACATGGTGAGGAAGCATGCAGAGTTTCATGGAGATCGGACCATAGGTGGCGCTATAACTGGCAAAAAGCCTTCATTCTTATTAGGGGTTCAAGCATGAAATGCTGAAACCCTATTGTAATTGTAAGGATTCGTAAAACGCATCGCGCAGGACAAACCGTAAGGCCTAGAGACTTGAAACCTGGCCAGATGGTAGGCCTCAATTTGGGGACAACCTATCAGAGTATGACCCCGATTGGCCCATAGGTGGCGCTACAGCAACCAAAAGTTCAAAATCGCTCATATCTCTTAGACCGTTTGTCCCAGGATCAAGTGTCTTATATCGTTGGAATCCTTGGCTCAAGGCGGACAAAATGGCTATCTCCGATTTGGATGTAGGCAGGGAAAATTTTCTGCTATGTTGACTTTTGTCCATAACCTACTTTTGCGAACTAGTCCCTGGTTTTTTGCCCGATCGGAACCAAACCAGTCTAGGACAATTCTCTGGACTCTCTAGATCAATAATTATCAAAAAAAAGTTGAACTTTGGCATTTGTGTGGCTGTAACAGGGTCATTTAGAAAAGGGGCGTGGCAAAATACGCTCAAAAGCCTATAAATCCCAAAGGAAAACTCAGAACTTCACCAAAATTGATGAGCATATGTGTCAGAACATGGTGAGGAAGCATGCAGAGTTTCATGGAGATCGGACCATAGGTGGCGCTATAACTGGCAAAAAGCCTTCATTCTTATTAGGGGTTCAAGCATGAAATGCTGAAACCCTATTGTAATTGTAAGGATTCGTAAAACGCATCGCGCAGGACAAACCGTAAGGCCTAGAGACTTGAAACCTGGCCAGATGGTAGGCCTCAATTTGGGGACAACCTATCAGAGTATGACCCCGATTGGCCCATAGGTGGCGCTACAGCAACCAAAAGTTCAAAATCGCTCATATCTCTTAGACCGTTTGTCCCAGGATCAAGTGTCTTATATCGTTGGAATCCTTGGCTCAAGGCGGACAAAATGGCTATCTCCGATTTGGATGTAGGCAGGGAAAATTTTCTGCTATGTTGACTTTTGTCCATAACCTACTTTTGCGAACTAGTCCCTGGTTTTTTGCCCGATCGGAACCAAACCAGTCTAGGACAATTCTCTGGACTCTCTAGATCAATAATTATCAAAAAAAAGTTGAACTTTGGCATTTGCGTGGCTGTAACAGGGTCATTTAGAAAAGGGGCGTGGCAAAATACGCTCAAAAGCCTATAAATCCCAAAGGAAAACTCAGAACTTCACCAAAATTGATGAGCATATGTGTCAGAACATGGTGAGGAAGCATGCAGAGTTTCATGGAGATCGGACCATAGGTGGCGCTATAACTGGCAAAAAGCCTTCATTCTTATTAGGGGTTCAAGCATGAAATGCTGAAACCCTATTGTAATTGTAAGGATTCGTAAAACGCATCGCGCAGGACAAACCGTAAGGCCTAGAGACTTGAAACCTGGCCAGATGGTAGGCCTCAATTTGGGGACAACCTATCAGAGTATGACCCCGATTGGCCCATAGGTGGCGCTACAGCAACCAAAAGTTCAAAATCGCTCATATCTCTTAGACCGTTTGTCCCAGGATCAAGTGTCTTATATCGTTGGAATCCTTGGCTCAAGGCGGACAAAATGGCTATCTCCGATTTGGATGTAGGCAGGGAAAATTTTCTGCTATGTTGACTTTTGTCCATAACCTACTTTTGCGAACTAGTCCCTGGTTTTTTGCCCGATCGGAACCAAACCAGTCTAGGACAATTCTCTGGACTCTCTAGATCAATAATTATCAAAAAAAAGTTGAACTTTGGCATTTGCGTGGCTGTAACAGGGTCATTTAGAAAAGGGGCGTGGCAAAATACGCTCAAAAGCCTATAAATCCCAAAGGAAAACTCAGAACTTCACCAAAATTGATGAGCATATGTGTCAGAACATGGTGAGGAAGCATGCAGAGTTTCATGGAGATCGGACCATAGGTGGCGCTATAACTGGCAAAAAGCCTTCATTCTTATTAGGGGTTCAAGCATGAAATGCTGAAACCCTATTGTAATTGTAAGGATTCGTAAAACGCATCGCGCAGGACAAACCGTAAGGCCTAGAGACTTGAAACCTGGCCAGATGGTAGGCCTCAATTTGGGGACAACCTATCAGAGTATGACCCCGATTGGCCCATAGGTGGCGCTACAGCAACCAAAAGTTCAAAATCGCTCATATCTCTTAGACCGTTTGTCCCAGGATCAAGTGTCTTATATCGTTGGAATCCTTGGCTCAAGGCGGACAAAATGGCTATCTCCGATTTGGATGTAGGCAGGGAAAATTTTCTGCTATGTTGACTTTTGTCCATAACCTACTTTTGCGAACTAGTCCCTGGTTTTTTGCCCGATCGGAACCAAACCAGTCTAGGACAATTCTCTGGACTCTCTAGATCAATAATTATCAAAAAAAAGTTGAACTTTGGCATTTGCGTGGCTGTAACAGGGTCATTTAGAAAAGGGGCGTGGCAAAATACGCTCAAAAGCCTATAAATCCCAAAGGAAAACTCAGAACTTCACCAAAATTGATGAGCATATGTGTCAGAACATGGTGAGGAAGCATGCAGAGTTTCATGGAGATCGGACCATAGGTGGCGCTATAACTGGCAAAAAGCCTTCATTCTTATTAGGGGTTCAAGCATGAAATGCTGAAACCCTATTGTAATTGTAAGGATTCGTAAAACGCATCGCGCAGGACAAACCGTAAGGCCTAGAGACTTGAAACCTGGCCAGATGGTAGGCCTCAATTTGGGGACAACCTATCAGAGTATGACCCCGATTGGCCCATAGGTGGCGCTACAGCAACCAAAAGTTCAAAATCGCTCATATCTCTTAGACCGTTTGTCCCAGGATCAAGTGTCTTATATCGTTGGAATCCTTGGCTCAAGGCGGACAAAATGGCTATCTCCGATTTGGATGTAGGCAGGGAAAATTTTCTGCTATGTTGACTTTTGTCCATAACCTACTTTTGCGAACTAGTCCCTGGTTTTTTGCCCGATCGGAACCAAACCAGTCTAGGACAATTCTCTGGACTCTCTAGATCAATAATTATCAAAAAAAAGTTGAACTTTGGCATTTGCGTGGCTGTAACAGGGTCATTTAGAAAAGGGGCGTGGCAAAATACGCTCAAAAGCCTATAAATCCCAAAGGAAAACTCAGAACTTCACCAAAATTGATGAGCATATGTGTCAGAACATGGTGAGGAAGCATGCAGAGTTTCATGGAGATCGGACCATAGGTGGCGCTATAACTGGCAAAAAGCCTTCATTCTTATTAGGGGTTCAAGCATGAAATGCTGAAACCCTATTGTAATTGTAAGGATTCGTAAAACGCATCGCGCAGGACAAACCGTAAGGCCTAGAGACTTGAAACCTGGCCAGATGGTAGGCCTCAATTTGGGGACAACCTATCAGAGTATGACCCCGATTGGCCCATAGGTGGCGCTACAGCAACCAAAAGTTCAAAATCGCTCATATCTCTTAGACCGTTTGTCCCAGGATCAAGTGTCTTATATCGTTGGAATCCTTGGCTCAAGGCGGACAAAATGGCTATCTCCGATTTGGATGTAGGCAGGGAAAATTTTCTGCTATGTTGACTTTTGTCCATAACCTACTTTTGCGAACTAGTCCCTGGTTTTTTGCCCGATCGGAACCAAACCAGTCTAGGACAATTCTCTGGACTCTCTAGATCAATAATTATCAAAAAAAAGTTGAACTTTGGCATTTGCGTGGCTGTAACAGGGTCATTTAGAAAAGGGGCGTGGCAAAATACGCTCAAAAGCCTATAAATCCCAAAGGAAAACTCAGAACTTCACCAAAATTGATGAGCATATGTGTCAGAACATGGTGAGGAAGCATGCAGAGTTTCATGGAGATCGGACCATAGGTGGCGCTATAACTGGCAAAAAGCCTTCATTCTTATTAGGGGTTCAAGCATGAAATGCTGAAACCCTATTGTAATTGTAAGGATTCGTAAAACGCATCGCGCAGGACAAACCGTAAGGCCTAGAGACTTGAAACCTGGCCAGATGGTAGGCCTCAATTTGGGGACAACCTATCAGAGTATGACCCCGATTGGCCCATAGGTGGCGCTACAGCAACCAAAAGTTCAAAATCGCTCATATCTCTTAGACCGTTTGTCCCAGGATCAAGTGTCTTATATCGTTGGAATCCTTGGCTCAAGGCGGACAAAATGGCTATCTCCGATTTGGATGTAGGCAGGGAAAATTTTCTGCTATGTTGACTTTTGTCCATAACCTACTTTTGCGAACTAGTCCCTGGTTTTTTGCCCGATCGGAACCAAACCAGTCTAGGACAATTCTCTGGACTCTCTAGATCAATAATTATCAAAAAAAAGTTGAACTTTGGCATTTGCGTGGCTGTAACAGGGTCATTTAGAAAAGGGGCGTGGCAAAATACGCTCAAAAGCCTATAAATCCCAAAGGAAAACTCAGAACTTCACCAAAATTGATGAGCATATGTGTCAGAACATGGTGAGGAAGCATGCAGAGTTTCATGGAGATCGGACCATAGGTGGCGCTATAACTGGCAAAAAGCCTTCATTCTTATTAGGGGTTCAAGCATGAAATGCTGAAACCCTATTGTAATTGTAAGGATTCGTAAAACGCATCGCGCAGGACAAACCGTAAGGCCTAGAGACTTGAAACCTGGCCAGATGGTAGGCCTCAATTTGGGGACAACCTATCAGAGTATGACCCCGATTGGCCCATAGGTGGCGCTACAGCAACCAAAAGTTCAAAATCGCTCATATCTCTTAGACCGTTTGTCCCAGGATCAAGTGTCTTATATCGTTGGAATCCTTGGCTCAAGGCGGACAAAATGGCTATCTCCGATTTGGATGTAGGCAGGGAAAATTTTCTGCTATGTTGACTTTTGTCCATAACCTACTTTTGCGAACTAGTCCCTGGTTTTTTGCCCGATCGGAACCAAACCAGTCTAGGACAATTCTCTGGACTCTCTAGATCAATAATTATCAAAAAAAAGTTGAACTTTGGCATTTGCGTGGCTGTAACAGGGTCATTTAGAAAAGGGGCGTGGCAAAATACGCTCAAAAGCCTATAAATCCCAAAGGAAAACTCAGAACTTCACCAAAATTGATGAGCATATGTGTCAGAACATGGTGAGGAAGCATGCAGAGTTTCATGGAGATCGGACCATAGGTGGCGCTATAACTGGCAAAAAGCCTTCATTCTTATTAGGGGTTCAAGCATGAAATGCTGAAACCCTATTGTAATTGTAAGGATTCGTAAAACGCATCGCGCAGGACAAACCGTAAGGCCTAGAGACTTGAAACCTGGCCAGATGGTAGGCCTCAATTTGGGGACAACCTATCAGAGTATGACCCCGATTGGCCCATAGGTGGCGCTACAGCAACCAAAAGTTCAAAATCGCTCATATCTCTTAGACCGTTTGTCCCAGGATCAAGTGTCTTATATCGTTGGAATCCTTGGCTCAAGGCGGACAAAATGGCTATCTCCGATTTGGATGTAGGCAGGGAAAATTTTCTGCTATGTTGACTTTTGTCCATAACCTACTTTTGCGAACTAGTCCCTGGTTTTTTGCCCGATCGGAACCAAACCAGTCTAGGACAATTCTCTGGACTCTCTAGATCAATAATTATCAAAAAAAAGTTGAACTTTGGCATTTGCGTGGCTGTAACAGGGTCATTTAGAAAAGGGGCGTGGCAAAATACGCTCAAAAGCCTATAAATCCCAAAGGAAAACTCAGAACTTCACCAAAATTGATGAGCATATGTGTCAGAACATGGTGAGGAAGCATGCAGAGTTTCATGGAGATCGGACCATAGGTGGCGCTATAACTGGCAAAAAGCCTTCATTCTTATTAGGGGTTCAAGCATGAAATGCTGAAACCCTATTGTAATTGTAAGGATTCGTAAAACGCATCGCGCAGGACAAACCGTAAGGCCTAGAGACTTGAAACCTGGCCAGATGGTAGGCCTCAATTTGGGGACAACCTATCAGAGTATGACCCCGATTGGCCCATAGGTGGCGCTACAGCAACCAAAAGTTCAAAATCGCTCATATCTCTTAGACCGTTTGTCCCAGGATCAAGTGTCTTATATCGTTGGAATCCTTGGCTCAAGGCGGACAAAATGGCTATCTCCGATTTGGATGTAGGCAGGGAAAATTTTCTGCTATGTTGACTTTTGTCCATAACCTACTTTTGCGAACTAGTCCCTGGTTTTTTGCCCGATCGGAACCAAACCAGTCTAGGACAATTCTCTGGACTCTCTAGATCAATAATTATCAAAAAAAAGTTGAACTTTGGCATTTGCGTGGCTGTAACAGGGTCATTTAGAAAAGGGGCGTGGCAAAATACGCTCAAAAGCCTATAAATCCCAAAGGAAAACTCAGAACTTCACCAAAATTGATGAGCATATGTGTCAGAACATGGTGAGGAAGCATGCAGAGTTTCATGGAGATCGGACCATAGGTGGCGCTATAACTGGCAAAAAGCCTTCATTCTTATTAGGGGTTCAAGCATGAAATGCTGAAACCCTATTGTAATTGTAAGGATTCGTAAAACGCATCGCGCAGGACAAACCGTAAGGCCTAGAGACTTGAAACCTGGCCAGATGGTAGGCCTCAATTTGGGGACAACCTATCAGAGTATGACCCCGATTGGCCCATAGGTGGCGCTACAGCAACCAAAAGTTCAAAATCGCTCATATCTCTTAGACCGTTTGTCCCAGGATCAAGTGTCTTATATCGTTGGAATCCTTGGCTCAAGGCGGACAAAATGGCTATCTCCGATTTGGATGTAGGCAGGGAAAATTTTCTGCTATGTTGACTTTTGTCCATAACCTACTTTTGCGAACTAGTCCCTGGTTTTTTGCCCGATCGGAACCAAACCAGTCTAGGACAATTCTCTGGACTCTCTAGATCAATAATTATCAAAAAAAAGTTGAACTTTGGCATTTGCGTGGCTGTAACAGGGTCATTTAGAAAAGGGGCGTGGCAAAATACGCTCAAAAGCCTATAAATCCCAAAGGAAAACTCAGAACTTCACCAAAATTGATGAGCATATGTGTCAGAACATGGTGAGGAAGCATGCAGAGTTTCATGGAGATCGGACCATAGGTGGCGCTATAACTGGCAAAAAGCCTTCATTCTTATTAGGGGTTCAAGCATGAAATGCTGAAACCCTATTGTAATTGTAAGGATTCGTAAAACGCATCGCGCAGGACAAACCGTAAGGCCTAGAGACTTGAAACCTGGCCAGATGGTAGGCCTCAATTTGGGGACAACCTATCAGAGTATGACCCCGATTGGCCCATAGGTGGCGCTACAGCAACCAAAAGTTCAAAATCGCTCATATCTCTTAGACCGTTTGTCACAGGATCAAGTGTCTTATATCGTTGGAATCCTTGGCTCAAGGCGGACAAAATGGCTATCTCCGATTTGGATGTAGGCAGGGAAAATTTTCTGCTATGTTGACTTTTGTCCATAACCTACTTTTGCGAACTAGTCCCTGGTTTTTTGCCCGATCGGAACCAAACCAGTCTAGGACAATTCTCTGGACTCTCTAGATCAATAATTATCAAAAAAAAGTTGAACTTTGGCATTTGCGTGGCTGTAACAGGGTCATTTAGAAAAGGGGCGTGGCAAAATACGCTCAAAAGCCTATAAATCCCAAAGGAAAACTCAGAACTTCACCAAAATTGATGAGCATATGTGTCAGAACATGGTGAGGAAGCATGCAGAGTTTCATGGAGATCGGACCATAGGTGGCGCTATAACTGGCAAAAAGCCTTCATTCTTATTAGGGGTTCAAGCATGAAATGCTGAAACCCTATTGTAATTGTAAGGATTCGTAAAACGCATCGCGCAGGACAAACCGTAAGGCCTAGAGACTTGAAACCTGGCCAGATGGTAGGCCTCAATTTGGGGACAACCTATCAGAGTATGACCCCGATTGGCCCATAGGTGGCGCTACAGCAACCAAAAGTTCAAAATCGCTCATATCTCTTAGACCGTTTGTCCCAGGATCAAGTGTCTTATATCGTTGGAATCCTTGGCTCAAGGCGGACAAAATGGCTATCTCCGATTTGGATGTAGGCAGGGAAAATTTTCTGCTATGTTGACTTTTGTCCATAACCTACTTTTGCGAACTAGTCCCTGGTTTTTTGCCCGATCGGAACCAAACCAGTCTAGGACAATTCTCTGGACTCTCTAGATCAATAATTATCAAAAAAAAGTTGAACTTTGGCATTTGCGTGGCTGTAACAGGGTCATTTAGAAAAGGGGCGTGGCAAAATACGCTCAAAAGCCTATAAATCCCAAAGGAAAACTCAGAACTTCACCAAAATTGATGAGCATATGTGTCAGAACATGGTGAGGAAGCATGCAGAGTTTCATGGAGATCGGACCATAGGTGGCGCTATAACTGGCAAAAAGCCTTCATTCTTATTAGGGGTTCAAGCATGAAATGCTGAAACCCTATTGTAATTGTAAGGATTCGTAAAACGCATCGCGCAGGACAAACCGTAAGGCCTAGAGACTTGAAACCTGGCCAGATGGTAGGCCTCAATTTGGGGACAACCTATCAGAGTATGACCCCGATTGGCCCATAGGTGGCGCTACAGCAACCAAAAGTTCAAAATCGCTCATATCTCTTAGACCGTTTGTCCCAGGATCAAGTGTCTTATATCGTTGGAATCCTTGGCTCAAGGCGGACAAAATGGCTATCTCCGATTTGGATGTAGGCAGGGAAAATTTTCTGCTATGTTGACTTTTGTCCATAACCTACTTTTGCGAACTAGTCCCTGGTTTTTTGCCCGATCGGAACCAAACCAGTCTAGGACAATTCTCTGGACTCTCTAGATCAATAATTATCAAAAAAAAGTTGAACTTTGGCATTTGCGTGGCTGTAACAGGGTCATTTAGAAAAGGGGCGTGGCAAAATACGCTCAAAAGCCTATAAATCCCAAAGGAAAACTCAGAACTTCACCAAAATTGATGAGCATATGTGTCAGAACATGGTGAGGAAGCATGCAGAGTTTCATGGAGATCGGACCATAGGTGGCGCTATAACTGGCAAAAAGCCTTCATTCTTATTAGGGGTTCAAGCATGAAATGCTGAAACCCTATTGTAATTGTAAGGATTCGTAAAACGCATCGCGCAGGACAAACCGTAAGGCCTAGAGACTTGAAACCTGGCCAGATGGTAGGCCTCAATTTGGGGACAACCTATCAGAGTATGACCCCGATTGGCCCATAGGTGGCGCTACAGCAACCAAAAGTTCAAAATCGCTCATATCTCTTAGACCGTTTGTCCCAGGATCAAGTGTCTTATATCGTTGGAATCCTTGGCTCAAGGCGGACAAAATGGCTATCTCCGATTTGGATGTAGGCAGGGAAAATTTTCTGCTATGTTGACTTTTGTCCATAACCTACTTTTGCGAACTAGTCCCTGGTTTTTTGCCCGATCGGAACCAAACCAGTCTAGGACAATTCTCTGGACTCTCTAGATCAATAATTATCAAAAAAAAGTTGAACTTTGGCATTTGCGTGGCTGTAACAGGGTCATTTAGAAAAGGGGCGTGGCAAAATACGCTCAAAAGCCTATAAATCCCAAAGGAAAACTCAGAACTTCACCAAAATTGATGAGCATATGTGTCAGAACATGGTGAGGAAGCATGCAGAGTTTCATGGAGATCGGACCATAGGTGGCGCTATAACTGGCAAAAAGCCTTCATTCTTATTAGGGGTTCAAGCATGAAATGCTGAAACCCTATTGTAATTGTAAGGATTCGTAAAACGCATCGCGCAGGACAAACCGTAAGGCCTAGAGACTTGAAACCTGGCCAGATGGTAGGCCTCAATTTGGGGACAACCTATCAGAGTATGACCCCGATTGGCCCATAGGTGGCGCTACAGCAACCAAAAGTTCAAAATCGCTCATATCTCTTAGACCGTTTGTCCCAGGATCAAGTGTCTTATATCGTTGGAATCCTTGGCTCAAGGCGGACAAAATGGCTATCTCCGATTTGGATGTAGGCAGGGAAAATTTTCTGCTATGTTGACTTTTGTCCATAACCTACTTTTGCGAACTAGTCCCTGGTTTTTTGCCCGATCGGAACCAAACCAGTCTAGGACAATTCTCTGGACTCTCTAGATCAATAATTATCAAAAAAAAGTTGAACTTTGGCATTTGCGTGGCTGTAACAGGGTCATTTAGAAAAGGGGCGTGGCAAAATACGCTCAAAAGCCTATAAATCCCAAAGGAAAACTCAGAACTTCACCAAAATTGATGAGCATATGTGTCAGAACATGGTGAGGAAGCATGCAGAGTTTCATGGAGATCGGACCATAGGTGGCGCTATAACTGGCAAAAAGCCTTCATTCTTATTAGGGGTTCAAGCATGAAATGCTGAAACCCTATTGTAATTGTAAGGATTCGTAAAACGCATCGCGCAGGACAAACCGTAAGGCCTAGAGACTTGAAACCTGGCCAGATGGTAGGCCTCAATTTGGGGACAACCTATCAGAGTATGACCCCGATTGGCCCATAGGTGGCGCTACAGCAACCAAAAGTTCAAAATCGCTCATATCTCTTAGACCGTTTGTCCCAGGATCAAGTGTCTTATATCGTTGGAATCCTTGGCTCAAGGCGGACAAAATGGCTATCTCCGATTTGGATGTAGGCAGGGAAAATTTTCTGCTATGTTGACTTTTGTCCATAACCTACTTTTGCGAACTAGTCCCTGGTTTTTTGCCCGATCGGAACCAAACCAGTCTAGGACAATTCTCTGGACTCTCTAGATCAATAATTATCAAAAAAAAGTTGAACTTTGGCATTTGCGTGGCTGTAACAGGGTCATTTAGAAAAGGGGCGTGGCAAAATACGCTCAAAAGCCTATAAATCCCAAAGGAAAACTCAGAACTTCACCAAAATTGATGAGCATATGTGTCAGAACATGGTGAGGAAGCATGCAGAGTTTCATGGAGATCGGACCATAGGTGGCGCTATAACTGGCAAAAAGCCTTCATTCTTATTAGGGGTTCAAGCATGAAATGCTGAAACCCTATTGTAATTGTAAGGATTCGTAAAACGCATCGCGCAGGACAAACCGTAAGGCCTAGAGACTTGAAACCTGGCCAGATGGTAGGCCTCAATTTGGGGACAACCTATCAGAGTATGACCCCGATTGGCCCATAGGTGGCGCTACAGCAACCAAAAGTTCAAAATCGCTCATATCTCTTAGACCGTTTGTCCCAGGATCAAGTGTCTTATATCGTTGGAATCCTTGGCTCAAGGCGGACAAAATGGCTATCTCCGATTTGGATGTAGGCAGGGAAAATTTTCTGCTATGTTGACTTTTGTCCATAACCTACTTTTGCGAACTAGTCCCTGGTTTTTTGCCCGATCGGAACCAAACCAGTCTAGGACAATTCTCTGGACTCTCTAGATCAATAATTATCAAAAAAAAGTTGAACTTTGGCATTTGCGTGGCTGTAACAGGGTCATTTAGAAAAGGGGCGTGGCAAAATACGCTCAAAAGCCTATAAATCCCAAAGGAAAACTCAGAACTTCACCAAAATTGATGAGCATATGTGTCAGAACATGGTGAGGAAGCATGCAGAGTTTCATGGAGATCGGACCATAGGTGGCGCTATAACTGGCAAAAAGCCTTCATTCTTATTAGGGGTTCAAGCATGAAATGCTGAAACCCTATTGTAATTGTAAGGATTCGTAAAACGCATCGCGCAGGACAAACCGTAAGGCCTAGAGACTTGAAACCTGGCCAGATGGTAGGCCTCAATTTGGGGACAACCTATCAGAGTATGACCCCGATTGGCCCATAGGTGGCGCTACAGCAACCAAAAGTTCAAAATCGCTCATATCTCTTAGACCGTTTGTCCCAGGATCAAGTGTCTTATATCGTTGGAATCCTTGGCTCAAGGCGGACAAAATGGCTATCTCCGATTTGGATGTAGGCAGGGAAAATTTTCTGCTATGTTGACTTTTGTCCATAACCTACTTTTGCGAACTAGTCCCTGGTTTTTTGCCCGATCGGAACCAAACCAGTCTAGGACAATTCTCTGGACTCTCTAGATCAATAATTATCAAAAAAAAGTTGAACTTTGGCATTTGCGTGGCTGTAACAGGGTCATTTAGAAAAGGGGCGTGGCAAAATACGCTCAAAAGCCTATAAATCCCAAAGGAAAACTCAGAACTTCACCAAAATTGATGAGCATATGTGTCAGAACATGGTGAGGAAGCATGCAGAGTTTCATGGAGATCGGACCATAGGTGGCGCTATAACTGGCAAAAAGCCTTCATTCTTATTAGGGGTTCAAGCATGAAATGCTGAAACCCTATTGTAATTGTAAGGATTCGTAAAACGCATCGCGCAGGACAAACCGTAAGGCCTAGAGACTTGAAACCTGGCCAGATGGTAGGCCTCAATTTGGGGACAACCTATCAGAGTATGACCCCGATTGGCCCATAGGTGGCGCTACAGCAACCAAAAGTTCAAAATCGCTCATATCTCTTAGACCGTTTGTCCCAGGATCAAGTGTCTTATATCGTTGGAATCCTTGGCTCAAGGCGGACAAAATGGCTATCTCCGATTTGGATGTAGGCAGGGAAAATTTTCTGCTATGTTGACTTTTGTCCATAACCTACTTTTGCGAACTAGTCCCTGGTTTTTTGCCCGATCGGAACCAAACCAGTCTAGGACAATTCTCTGGACTCTCTAGATCAATAATTATCAAAAAAAAGTTGAACTTTGGCATTTGCGTGGCTGTAACAGGGTCATTTAGAAAAGGGGCGTGGCAAAATACGCTCAAAAGCCTATAAATCCCAAAGGAAAACTCAGAACTTCACCAAAATTGATGAGCATATGTGTCAGAACATGGTGAGGAAGCATGCAGAGTTTCATGGAGATCGGACCATAGGTGGCGCTATAACTGGCAAAAAGCCTTCATTCTTATTAGGGGTTCAAGCATGAAATGCTGAAACCCTATTGTAATTGTAAGGATTCGTAAAACGCATCGCGCAGGACAAACCGTAAGGCCTAGAGACTTGAAACCTGGCCAGATGGTAGGCCTCAATTTGGGGACAACCTATCAGAGTATGACCCCGATTGGCCCATAGGTGGCGCTACAGCAACCAAAAGTTCAAAATCGCTCATATCTCTTAGACCGTTTGTCCCAGGATCAAGTGTCTTATATCGTTGGAATCCTTGGCTCAAGGCGGACAAAATGGCTATCTCCGATTTGGATGTAGGCAGGGAAAATTTTCTGCTATGTTGACTTTTGTCCATAACCTACTTTTGCGAACTAGTCCCTGGTTTTTTGCCCGATCGGAACCAAACCAGTCTAGGACAATTCTCTGGACTCTCTAGATCAATAATTATCAAAAAAAAGTTGAACTTTGGCATTTGCGTGGCTGTAACAGGGTCATTTAGAAAAGGGGCGTGGCAAAATACGCTCAAAAGCCTATAAATCCCAAAGGAAAACTCAGAACTTCACCAAAATTGATGAGCATATGTGTCAGAACATGGTGAGGAAGCATGCAGAGTTTCATGGAGATCGGACCATAGGTGGCGCTATAACTGGCAAAAAGCCTTCATTCTTATTAGGGGTTCAAGCATGAAATGCTGAAACCCTATTGTAATTGTAAGGATTCGTAAAACGCATCGCGCAGGACAAACCGTAAGGCCTAGAGACTTGAAACCTGGCCAGATGGTAGGCCTCAATTTGGGGACAACCTATCAGAGTATGACCCCGATTGGCCCATAGGTGGCGCTACAGCAACCAAAAGTTCAAAATCGCTCATATCTCTTAGACCGTTTGTCCCAGGATCAAGTGTCTTATATCGTTGGAATCCTTGGCTCAAGGCGGACAAAATGGCTATCTCCGATTTGGATGTAGGCAGGGAAAATTTTCTGCTATGTTGACTTTTGTCCATAACCTACTTTTGCGAACTAGTCCCTGGTTTTTTGCCCGATCGGAACCAAACCAGTCTAGGACAATTCTCTGGACTCTCTAGATCAATAATTATCAAAAAAAAGTTGAACTTTGGCATTTGCGTGGCTGTAACAGGGTCATTTAGAAAAGGGGCGTGGCAAAATACGCTCAAAAGCCTATAAATCCCAAAGGAAAACTCAGAACTTCACCAAAATTGATGAGCATATGTGTCAGAACATGGTGAGGAAGCATGCAGAGTTTCATGGAGATCGGACCATAGGTGGCGCTATAACTGGCAAAAAGCCTTCATTCTTATTAGGGGTTCAAGCATGAAATGCTGAAACCCTATTGTAATTGTAAGGATTCGTAAAACGCATCGCGCAGGACAAACCGTAAGGCCTAGAGACTTGAAACCTGGCCAGATGGTAGGCCTCAATTTGGGGACAACCTATCAGAGTATGACCCCGATTGGCCCATAGGTGGCGCTACAGCAACCAAAAGTTCAAAATCGCTCATATCTCTTAGACCGTTTGTCCCAGGATCAAGTGTCTTATATCGTTGGAATCCTTGGCTCAAGGCGGACAAAATGGCTATCTCCGATTTGGATGTAGGCAGGGAAAATTTTCTGCTATGTTGACTTTTGTCCATAACCTACTTTTGCGAACTAGTCCCTGGTTTTTTGCCCGATCGGAACCAAACCAGTCTAGGACAATTCTCTGGACTCTCTAGATCAATAATTATCAAAAAAAAGTTGAACTTTGGCATTTGCGTGGCTGTAACAGGGTCATTTAGAAAAGGGGCGTGGCAAAATACGCTCAAAAGCCTATAAATCCCAAAGGAAAACTCAGAACTTCACCAAAATTGATGAGCATATGTGTCAGAACATGGTGAGGAAGCATGCAGAGTTTCATGGAGATCGGACCATAGGTGGCGCTATAACTGGCAAAAAGCCTTCATTCTTATTAGGGGTTCAAGCATGAAATGCTGAAACCCTATTGTAATTGTAAGGATTCGTAAAACGCATCGCGCAGGACAAACCGTAAGGCCTAGAGACTTGAAACCTGGCCAGATGGTAGGCCTCAATTTGGGGACAACCTATCAGAGTATGACCCCGATTGGCCCATAGGTGGCGCTACAGCAACCAAAAGTTCAAAATCGCTCATATCTCTTAGACCGTTTGTCCCAGGATCAAGTGTCTTATATCGTTGGAATCCTTGGCTCAAGGCGGACAAAATGGCTATCTCCGATTTGGATGTAGGCAGGGAAAATTTTCTGCTATGTTGACTTTTGTCCATAACCTACTTTTGCGAACTAGTCCCTGGTTTTTTGCCCGATCGGAACCAAACCAGTCTAGGACAATTCTCTGGACTCTCTAGATCAATAATTATCAAAAAAAAGTTGAACTTTGGCATTTGCGTGGCTGTAACAGGGTCATTTAGAAAAGGGGCGTGGCAAAATACGCTCAAAAGCCTATAAATCCCAAAGGAAAACTCAGAACTTCACCAAAATTGATGAGCATATGTGTCAGAACATGGTGAGGAAGCATGCAGAGTTTCATGGAGATCGGACCATAGGTGGCGCTATAACTGGCAAAAAGCCTTCATTCTTATTAGGGGTTCAAGCATGAAATGCTGAAACCCTATTGTAATTGTAAGGATTCGTAAAACGCATCGCGCAGGACAAACCGTAAGGCCTAGAGACTTGAAACCTGGCCAGATGGTAGGCCTCAATTTGGGGACAACCTATCAGAGTATGACCCCGATTGGCCCATAGGTGGCGCTACAGCAACCAAAAGTTCAAAATCGCTCATATCTCTTAGACCGTTTGTCCCAGGATCAAGTGTCTTATATCGTTGGAATCCTTGGCTCAAGGCGGACAAAATGGCTATCTCCGATTTGGATGTAGGCAGGGAAAATTTTCTGCTATGTTGACTTTTGTCCATAACCTACTTTTGCGAACTAGTCCCTGGTTTTTTGCCCGATCGGAACCAAACCAGTCTAGGACAATTCTCTGGACTCTCTAGATCAATAATTATCAAAAAAAAGTTGAACTTTGGCATTTGCGTGGCTGTAACAGGGTCATTTAGAAAAGGGGCGTGGCAAAATACGCTCAAAAGCCTATAAATCCCAAAGGAAAACTCAGAACTTCACCAAAATTGATGAGCATATGTGTCAGAACATGGTGAGGAAGCATGCAGAGTTTCATGGAGATCGGACCATAGGTGGCGCTATAACTGGCAAAAAGCCTTCATTCTTATTAGGGGTTCAAGCATGAAATGCTGAAACCCTATTGTAATTGTAAGGATTCGTAAAACGCATCGCGCAGGACAAACCGTAAGGCCTAGAGACTTGAAACCTGGCCAGATGGTAGGCCTCAATTTGGGGACAACCTATCAGAGTATGACCCCGATTGGCCCATAGGTGGCGCTACAGCAACCAAAAGTTCAAAATCGCTCATATCTCTTAGACCGTTTGTCCCAGGATCAAGTGTCTTATATCGTTGGAATCCTTGGCTCAAGGCGGACAAAATGGCTATCTCCGATTTGGATGTAGGCAGGGAAAATTTTCTGCTATGTTGACTTTTGTCCATAACCTACTTTTGCGAACTAGTCCCTGGTTTTTTGCCCGATCGGAACCAAACCAGTCTAGGACAATTCTCTGGACTCTCTAGATCAATAATTATCAAAAAAAAGTTGAACTTTGGCATTTGCGTGGCTGTAACAGGGTCATTTAGAAAAGGGGCGTGGCAAAATACGCTCAAAAGCCTATAAATCCCAAAGGAAAACTCAGAACTTCACCAAAATTGATGAGCATATGTGTCAGAACATGGTGAGGAAGCATGCAGAGTTTCATGGAGATCGGACCATAGGTGGCGCTATAACTGGCAAAAAGCCTTCATTCTTATTAGGGGTTCAAGCATGAAATGCTGAAACCCTATTGTAATTGTAAGGATTCGTAAAACGCATCGCGCAGGACAAACCGTAAGGCCTAGAGACTTGAAACCTGGCCAGATGGTAGGCCTCAATTTGGGGACAACCTATCAGAGTATGACCCCGATTGGCCCATAGGTGGCGCTACAGCAACCAAAAGTTCAAAATCGCTCATATCTCTTAGACCGTTTGTCCCAGGATCAAGTGTCTTATATCGTTGGAATCCTTGGCTCAAGGCGGACAAAATGGCTATCTCCGATTTGGATGTAGGCAGGGAAAATTTTCTGCTATGTTGACTTTTGTCCATAACCTACTTTTGCGAACTAGTCCCTGGTTTTTTGCCCGATCGGAACCAAACCAGTCTAGGACAATTCTCTGGACTCTCTAGATCAATAATTATCAAAAAAAAGTTGAACTTTGGCATTTGCGTGGCTGTAACAGGGTCATTTAGAAAAGGGGCGTGGCAAAATACGCTCAAAAGCCTATAAATCCCAAAGGAAAACTCAGAACTTCACCAAAATTGATGAGCATATGTGTCAGAACATGGTGAGGAAGCATGCAGAGTTTCATGGAGATCGGACCATAGGTGGCGCTATAACTGGCAAAAAGCCTTCATTCTTATTAGGGGTTCAAGCATGAAATGCTGAAACCCTATTGTAATTGTAAGGATTCGTAAAACGCATCGCGCAGGACAAACCGTAAGGCCTAGAGACTTGAAACCTGGCCAGATGGTAGGCCTCAATTTGGGGACAACCTATCAGAGTATGACCCCGATTGGCCCATAGGTGGCGCTACAGCAACCAAAAGTTCAAAATCGCTCATATCTCTTAGACCGTTTGTCCCAGGATCAAGTGTCTTATATCGTTGGAATCCTTGGCTCAAGGCGGACAAAATGGCTATCTCCGATTTGGATGTAGGCAGGGAAAATTTTCTGCTATGTTGACTTTTGTCCATAACCTACTTTTGCGAACTAGTCCCTGGTTTTTTGCCCGATCGGAACCAAACCAGTCTAGGACAATTCTCTGGACTCTCTAGATCAATAATTATCAAAAAAAAGTTGAACTTTGGCATTTGCGTGGCTGTAACAGGGTCATTTAGAAAAGGGGCGTGGCAAAATACGCTCAAAAGCCTATAAATCCCAAAGGAAAACTCAGAACTTCACCAAAATTGATGAGCATATGTGTCAGAACATGGTGAGGAAGCATGCAGAGTTTCATGGAGATCGGACCATAGGTGGCGCTATAACTGGCAAAAAGCCTTCATTCTTATTAGGGGTTCAAGCATGAAATGCTGAAACCCTATTGTAATTGTAAGGATTCGTAAAACGCATCGCGCAGGACAAACCGTAAGGCCTAGAGACTTGAAACCTGGCCAGATGGTAGGCCTCAATTTGGGGACAACCTATCAGAGTATGACCCCGATTGGCCCATAGGTGGCGCTACAGCAACCAAAAGTTCAAAATCGCTCATATCTCTTAGACCGTTTGTCCCAGGATCAAGTGTCTTATATCGTTGGAATCCTTGGCTCAAGGCGGACAAAATGGCTATCTCCGATTTGGATGTAGGCAGGGAAAATTTTCTGCTATGTTGACTTTTGTCCATAACCTACTTTTGCGAACTAGTCCCTGGTTTTTTGCCCGATCGGAACCAAACCAGTCTAGGACAATTCTCTGGACTCTCTAGATCAATAATTATCAAAAAAAAGTTGAACTTTGGCATTTGCGTGGCTGTAACAGGGTCATTTAGAAAAGGGGCGTGGCAAAATACGCTCAAAAGCCTATAAATCCCAAAGGAAAACTCAGAACTTCACCAAAATTGATGAGCATATGTGTCAGAACATGGTGAGGAAGCATGCAGAGTTTCATGGAGATCGGACCATAGGTGGCGCTATAACTGGCAAAAAGCCTTCATTCTTATTAGGGGTTCAAGCATGAAATGCTGAAACCCTATTGTAATTGTAAGGATTCGTAAAACGCATCGCGCAGGACAAACCGTAAGGCCTAGAGACTTGAAACCTGGCCAGATGGTAGGCCTCAATTTGGGGACAACCTATCAGAGTATGACCCCGATTGGCCCATAGGTGGCGCTACAGCAACCAAAAGTTCAAAATCGCTCATATCTCTTAGACCGTTTGTCCCAGGATCAAGTGTCTTATATCGTTGGAATCCTTGGCTCAAGGCGGACAAAATGGCTATCTCCGATTTGGATGTAGGCAGGGAAAATTTTCTGCTATGTTGACTTTTGTCCATAACCTACTTTTGCGAACTAGTCCCTGGTTTTTTGCCCGATCGGAACCAAACCAGTCTAGGACAATTCTCTGGACTCTCTAGATCAATAATTATCAAAAAAAAGTTGAACTTTGGCATTTGCGTGGCTGTAACAGGGTCATTTAGAAAAGGGGCGTGGCAAAATACGCTCAAAAGCCTATAAATCCCAAAGGAAAACTCAGAACTTCACCAAAATTGATGAGCATATGTGTCAGAACATGGTGAGGAAGCATGCAGAGTTTCATGGAGATCGGACCATAGGTGGCGCTATAACTGGCAAAAAGCCTTCATTCTTATTAGGGGTTCAAGCATGAAATGCTGAAACCCTATTGTAATTGTAAGGATTCGTAAAACGCATCGCGCAGGACAAACCGTAAGGCCTAGAGACTTGAAACCTGGCCAGATGGTAGGCCTCAATTTGGGGACAACCTATCAGAGTATGACCCCGATTGGCCCATAGGTGGCGCTACAGCAACCAAAAGTTCAAAATCGCTCATATCTCTTAGACCGTTTGTCCCAGGATCAAGTGTCTTATATCGTTGGAATCCTTGGCTCAAGGCGGACAAAATGGCTATCTCCGATTTGGATGTAGGCAGGGAAAATTTTCTGCTATGTTGACTTTTGTCCATAACCTACTTTTGCGAACTAGTCCCTGGTTTTTTGCCCGATCGGAACCAAACCAGTCTAGGACAATTCTCTGGACTCTCTAGATCAATAATTATCAAAAAAAAGTTGAACTTTGGCATTTGTGTGGCTGTAACAGGGTCATTTAGAAAAGGGGCGTGGCAAAATACGCTCAAAAGCCTATAAATCCCAAAGGAAAACTCAGAACTTCACCAAAATTGATGAGCATATGTGTCAGAACATGGTGAGGAAGCATGCAGAGTTTCATGGAGATCGGACCATAGGTGGCGCTATAACTGGCAAAAAGCCTTCATTCTTATTAGGGGTTCAAGCATGAAATGCTGAAACCCTATTGTAATTGTAAGGATTCGTAAAACGCATCGCGCAGGACAAACCGTAAGGCCTAGAGACTTGAAACCTGGCCAGATGGTAGGCCTCAATTTGGGGACAACCTATCAGAGTATGACCCCGATTGGCCCATAGGTGGCGCTACAGCAACCAAAAGTTCAAAATCGCTCATATCTCTTAGACCGTTTGTCCCAGGATCAAGTGTCTTATATCGTTGGAATCCTTGGCTCAAGGCGGACAAAATGGCTATCTCCGATTTGGATGTAGGCAGGGAAAATTTTCTGCTATGTTGACTTTTGTCCATAACCTACTTTTGCGAACTAGTCCCTGGTTTTTTGCCCGATCGGAACCAAACCAGTCTAGGACAATTCTCTGGACTCTCTAGATCAATAATTATCAAAAAAAAGTTGAACTTTGGCATTTGCGTGGCTGTAACAGGGTCATTTAGAAAAGGGGCGTGGCAAAATACGCTCAAAAGCCTATAAATCCCAAAGGAAAACTCAGAACTTCACCAAAATTGATGAGCATATGTGTCAGAACATGGTGAGGAAGCATGCAGAGTTTCATGGAGATCGGACCATAGGTGGCGCTATAACTGGCAAAAAGCCTTCATTCTTATTAGGGGTTCAAGCATGAAATGCTGAAACCCTATTGTAATTGTAAGGATTCGTAAAACGCATCGCGCAGGACAAACCGTAAGGCCTAGAGACTTGAAACCTGGCCAGATGGTAGGCCTCAATTTGGGGACAACCTATCAGAGTATGACCCCGATTGGCCCATAGGTGGCGCTACAGCAACCAAAAGTTCAAAATCGCTCATATCTCTTAGACCGTTTGTCCCAGGATCAAGTGTCTTATATCGTTGGAATCCTTGGCTCAAGGCGGACAAAATGGCTATCTCCGATTTGGATGTAGGCAGGGAAAATTTTCTGCTATGTTGACTTTTGTCCATAACCTACTTTTGCGAACTAGTCCCTGGTTTTTTGCCCGATCGGAACCAAACCAGTCTAGGACAATTCTCTGGACTCTCTAGATCAATAATTATCAAAAAAAAGTTGAACTTTGGCATTTGCGTGGCTGTAACAGGGTCATTTAGAAAAGGGGCGTGGCAAAATACGCTCAAAAGCCTATAAATCCCAAAGGAAAACTCAGAACTTCACCAAAATTGATGAGCATATGTGTCAGAACATGGTGAGGAAGCATGCAGAGTTTCATGGAGATCGGACCATAGGTGGCGCTATAACTGGCAAAAAGCCTTCATTCTTATTAGGGGTTCAAGCATGAAATGCTGAAACCCTATTGTAATTGTAAGGATTCGTAAAACGCATCGCGCAGGACAAACCGTAAGGCCTAGAGACTTGAAACCTGGCCAGATGGTAGGCCTCAATTTGGGGACAACCTATCAGAGTATGACCCCGATTGGCCCATAGGTGGCGCTACAGCAACCAAAAGTTCAAAATCGCTCATATCTCTTAGACCGTTTGTCCCAGGATCAAGTGTCTTATATCGTTGGAATCCTTGGCTCAAGGCGGACAAAATGGCTATCTCCGATTTGGATGTAGGCAGGGAAAATTTTCTGCTATGTTGACTTTTGTCCATAACCTACTTTTGCGAACTAGTCCCTGGTTTTTTGCCCGATCGGAACCAAACCAGTCTAGGACAATTCTCTGGACTCTCTAGATCAATAATTATCAAAAAAAAGTTGAACTTTGGCATTTGCGTGGCTGTAACAGGGTCATTTAGAAAAGGGGCGTGGCAAAATACGCTCAAAAGCCTATAAATCCCAAAGGAAAACTCAGAACTTCACCAAAATTGATGAGCATATGTGTCAGAACATGGTGAGGAAGCATGCAGAGTTTCATGGAGATCGGACCATAGGTGGCGCTATAACTGGCAAAAAGCCTTCATTCTTATTAGGGGTTCAAGCATGAAATGCTGAAACCCTATTGTAATTGTAAGGATTCGTAAAACGCATCGCGCAGGACAAACCGTAAGGCCTAGAGACTTGAAACCTGGCCAGATGGTAGGCCTCAATTTGGGGACAACCTATCAGAGTATGACCCCGATTGGCCCATAGGTGGCGCTACAGCAACCAAAAGTTCAAAATCGCTCATATCTCTTAGACCGTTTGTCCCAGGATCAAGTGTCTTATATCGTTGGAATCCTTGGCTCAAGGCGGACAAAATGGCTATCTCCGATTTGGATGTAGGCAGGGAAAATTTTCTGCTATGTTGACTTTTGTCCATAACCTACTTTTGCGAACTAGTCCCTGGTTTTTTGCCCGATCGGAACCAAACCAGTCTAGGACAATTCTCTGGACTCTCTAGATCAATAATTATCAAAAAAAAGTTGAACTTTGGCATTTGCGTGGCTGTAACAGGGTCATTTAGAAAAGGGGCGTGGCAAAATACGCTCAAAAGCCTATAAATCCCAAAGGAAAACTCAGAACTTCACCAAAATTGATGAGCATATGTGTCAGAACATGGTGAGGAAGCATGCAGAGTTTCATGGAGATCGGACCATAGGTGGCGCTATAACTGGCAAAAAGCCTTCATTCTTATTAGGGGTTCAAGCATGAAATGCTGAAACCCTATTGTAATTGTAAGGATTCGT
>NW_028296300.1:0-61000 GCF_964197995.2 Scardinius erythrophthalmus
TGTGACGTCGAGCGTCTCCTCATGTCCATACAGACGTGAGTTATATGCCCCTTACCACATCTGACTAAAACCTACCATAGTTTTTTCATTAAATTAAACCCTTGTTGGTGTAAACCAGGGCAATATAGCCCGTTTGATTTGAACCCTGGCGATTGTAGCCCTATATTTTATTATTTTATAATTATATATGTCTCTCTATGTCAGAACCGCTTACCTTTTTGGGCCTGGGGTTTTCCTTTAGTGGTCAGTAGAAAGTAGGCCAGTGCACAGCCATTTCTGGGGCCTTCGGGCCCTGGATCTTGGATTTTTCATTCCCCTAACCAAGCCCGTGCCACCGCCTCTGAGCTTTTGGATTGCCCTTCGTCTGGAATGGATTGTGTGTGATGTCTGTGAGTGTATGTGTATGATTATTAAATATTAAAATTAAAAACAAATTTATTGATAGTGAAAAAACTATTTATGAAGCACCATGCAGTGCTGAAAGGTATTTAGTAGTGGGAGGGGCGCCCCGCCCTCTACCACTATAAAGTCCAGAGGGACCACGCCCTCGAGCACTCTGTAGTTGCAGAGGGAACAGAGACAGTTGTCATTTCAATTCGCCTGATGAGAACCTTGGGAAAGTTCGAAACGCGTCGCGAGATATGCCTGAATGACACAAAAACCGTAAAAATGAGTACAGCTGCCATCATTTTGAAGGTGGGTGATGTAGCAGAGCTCTGGAAAATTTTCTCTTCAGCCCATACAGGCGTCGAGTTGGTTAAAATGGCCGCCATCATTGGTGCGGGTGATGTTGCAGAGCCACATGATTTTTTCTCCGTCCACTGTGACGTCGAGCGTCTCCTCATGTCCATACAGACGTGAGTTATATGCCCCTTACCACATCTGACTAAAACCTACCATAGTTTTTTCATTAAATTAAACCCTTGTTGGTGTAAACCAGGGCAATATAGCCCGTTTGATTTGAACCCTGGCGATTGTAGCCCTATATTTTATTATTTTATAATTATATATGTCTCTCTATGTCAGAACCGCTTACCTTTTTGGGCCTGGGGTTTTCCTTTAGTGGTCAGTAGAAAGTAGGCCAGTGCACAGCCATTTCTGGGGCCTTCGGGCCCTGGATCTTGGATTTTTCATTCCCCTAACCAAGCCCGTGCCACCGCCTCTGAGCTTTTGGATTGCCCTTCGTCTGGAATGGATTGTGTGTGATGTCTGTGAGTGTATGTGTATGATTATTAAATATTAAAATTAAAAACAAATTTATTGATAGTGAAAAAACTATTTATGAAGCACCATGCAGTGCTGAAAGGTATTTAGTAGTGGGAGGGGCGCCCCGCCCTCTACCACTATAAAGTCCAGAGGGACCACGCCCTCGAGCACTCTGTAGTTGCAGAGGGAACAGAGACAGTTGTCATTTCAATTCGCCTGATGAGAACCTTGGGAAAGTTCGAAACGCGTCGCGAGATATGCCTGAATGACACAAAAACCGTAAAAATGAGTACAGCTGCCATCATTTTGAAGGTGGGTGATGTAGCAGAGCTCTGGAAAATTTTCTCTTCAGCCCATACAGGCGTCGAGTTGGTTAAAATGGCCGCCATCATTGGTGCGGGTGATGTTGCAGAGCCACATGATTTTTTCTCCGTCCACTGTGACGTCGAGCGTCTCCTCATGTCCATACAGACGTGAGTTATATGCCCCTTACCACATCTGACTAAAACCTACCATAGTTTTTTCATTAAATTAAACCCTTGTTGGTGTAAACCAGGGCAATATAGCCCGTTTGATTTGAACCCTGGCGATTGTAGCCCTATATTTTATTATTTTATAATTATATATGTCTCTCTATGTCAGAACCGCTTACCTTTTTGGGCCTGGGGTTTTCCTTTAGTGGTCAGTAGAAAGTAGGCCAGTGCACAGCCATTTCTGGGGCCTTCGGGCCCTGGATCTTGGATTTTTCATTCCCCTAACCAAGCCCGTGCCACCGCCTCTGAGCTTTTGGATTGCCCTTCGTCTGGAATGGATTGTGTGTGATGTCTGTGAGTGTATGTGTATGATTATTAAATATTAAAATTAAAAACAAATTTATTGATAGTGAAAAAACTATTTATGAAGCACCATGCAGTGCTGAAAGGTATTTAGTAGTGGGAGGGGCGCCCCGCCCTCTACCACTATAAAGTCCAGAGGGACCACGCCCTCGAGCACTCTGTAGTTGCAGAGGGAACAGAGACAGTTGTCATTTCAATTCGCCTGATGAGAACCTTGGGAAAGTTCGAAACGCGTCGCGAGATATGCCTGAATGACACAAAAACCGTAAAAATGAGTACAGCTGCCATCATTTTGAAGGTGGGTGATGTAGCAGAGCTCTGGAAAATTTTCTCTTCAGCCCATACAGGCGTCGAGTTGGTTAAAATGGCCGCCATCATTGGTGCGGGTGATGTTGCAGAGCCACATGATTTTTTCTCCGTCCACTGTGACGTCGAGCGTCTCCTCATGTCCATACAGACGTGAGTTATATGCCCCTTACCACATCTGACTAAAACCTACCATAGTTTTTTCATTAAATTAAACCCTTGTTGGTGTAAACCAGGGCAATATAGCCCGTTTGATTTGAACCCTGGCGATTGTAGCCCTATATTTTATTATTTTATAATTATATATGTCTCTCTATGTCAGAACCGCTTACCTTTTTGGGCCTGGGGTTTTCCTTTAGTGGTCAGTAGAAAGTAGGCCAGTGCACAGCCATTTCTGGGGCCTTCGGGCCCTGGATCTTGGATTTTTCATTCCCCTAACCAAGCCCGTGCCACCGCCTCTGAGCTTTTGGATTGCCCTTCGTCTGGAATGGATTGTGTGTGATGTCTGTGAGTGTATGTGTATGATTATTAAATATTAAAATTAAAAACAAATTTATTGATAGTGAAAAAACTATTTATGAAGCACCATGCAGTGCTGAAAGGTATTTAGTAGTGGGAGGGGCGCCCCGCCCTCTACCACTATAAAGTCCAGAGGGACCACGCCCTCGAGCACTCTGTAGTTGCAGAGGGAACAGAGACAGTTGTCATTTCAATTCGCCTGATGAGAACCTTGGGAAAGTTCGAAACGCGTCGCGAGATATGCCTGAATGACACAAAAACCGTAAAAATGAGTACAGCTGCCATCATTTTGAAGGTGGGTGATGTAGCAGAGCTCTGGAAAATTTTCTCTTCAGCCCATACAGGCGTCGAGTTGGTTAAAATGGCCGCCATCATTGGTGCGGGTGATGTTGCAGAGCCACATGATTTTTTCTCCGTCCACTGTGACGTCGAGCGTCTCCTCATGTCCATACAGACGTGAGTTATATGCCCCTTACCACATCTGACTAAAACCTACCATAGTTTTTTCATTAAATTAAACCCTTGTTGGTGTAAACCAGGGCAATATAGCCCGTTTGATTTGAACCCTGGCGATTGTAGCCCTATATTTTATTATTTTATAATTATATATGTCTCTCTATGTCAGAACCGCTTACCTTTTTGGGCCTGGGGTTTTCCTTTAGTGGTCAGTAGAAAGTAGGCCAGTGCACAGCCATTTCTGGGGCCTTCGGGCCCTGGATCTTGGATTTTTCATTCCCCTAACCAAGCCCGTGCCACCGCCTCTGAGCTTTTGGATTGCCCTTCGTCTGGAATGGATTGTGTGTGATGTCTGTGAGTGTATGTGTATGATTATTAAATATTAAAATTAAAAACAAATTTATTGATAGTGAAAAAACTATTTATGAAGCACCATGCAGTGCTGAAAGGTATTTAGTAGTGGGAGGGGCGCCCCGCCCTCTACCACTATAAAGTCCAGAGGGACCACGCCCTCGAGCACTCTGTAGTTGCAGAGGGAACAGAGACAGTTGTCATTTCAATTCGCCTGATGAGAACCTTGGGAAAGTTCGAAACGCGTCGC
Source organism: Scardinius erythrophthalmus (assembly GCF_964197995.2). Taxonomy (NCBI): domain Eukaryota; kingdom Metazoa; phylum Chordata; class Actinopteri; order Cypriniformes; family Leuciscidae; genus Scardinius; species Scardinius erythrophthalmus. The sequence goes on from NW_028296300.1 coordinate 3,925, forward strand.
GAGATATGCCTGAATGACACAAAAACCGTAAAAATGAGTACAGCTGCCATCATTTTGAAGGTGGGTGATGTAGCAGAGCTCTGGAAAATTTTCTCTTCAGCCCATACAGGCGTCGAGTTGGTTAAAATGGCCGCCATCATTGGTGCGGGTGATGTTGCAGAGCCACATGATTTTTTCTCCGTCCACTGTGACGTCGAGCGTCTCCTCATGTCCATACAGACGTGAGTTATATGCCCCTTACCACATCTGACTAAAACCTACCATAGTTTTTTCATTAAATTAAACCCTTGTTGGTGTAAACCAGGGCAATATAGCCCGTTTGATTTGAACCCTGGCGATTGTAGCCCTATATTTTATTATTTTATAATTATATATGTCTCTCTATGTCAGAACCGCTTACCTTTTTGGGCCTGGGGTTTTCCTTTAGTGGTCAGTAGAAAGTAGGCCAGTGCACAGCCATTTCTGGGGCCTTCGGGCCCTGGATCTTGGATTTTTCATTCCCCTAACCAAGCCCGTGCCACCGCCTCTGAGCTTTTGGATTGCCCTTCGTCTGGAATGGATTGTGTGTGATGTCTGTGAGTGTATGTGTATGATTATTAAATATTAAAATTAAAAACAAATTTATTGATAGTGAAAAAACTATTTATGAAGCACCATGCAGTGCTGAAAGGTATTTAGTAGTGGGAGGGGCGCCCCGCCCTCTACCACTATAAAGTCCAGAGGGACCACGCCCTCGAGCACTCTGTAGTTGCAGAGGGAACAGAGACAGTTGTCATTTCAATTCGCCTGATGAGAACCTTGGGAAAGTTCGAAACGCGTCGCGAGATATGCCTGAATGACACAAAAACCGTAAAAATGAGTACAGCTGCCATCATTTTGAAGGTGGGTGATGTAGCAGAGCTCTGGAAAATTTTCTCTTCAGCCCATACAGGCGTCGAGTTGGTTAAAATGGCCGCCATCATTGGTGCGGGTGATGTTGCAGAGCCACATGATTTTTTCTCCGTCCACTGTGACGTCGAGCGTCTCCTCATGTCCATACAGACGTGAGTTATATGCCCCTTACCACATCTGACTAAAACCTACCATAGTTTTTTCATTAAATTAAACCCTTGTTGGTGTAAACCAGGGCAATATAGCCCGTTTGATTTGAACCCTGGCGATTGTAGCCCTATATTTTATTATTTTATAATTATATATGTCTCTCTATGTCAGAACCGCTTACCTTTTTGGGCCTGGGGTTTTCCTTTAGTGGTCAGTAGAAAGTAGGCCAGTGCACAGCCATTTCTGGGGCCTTCGGGCCCTGGATCTTGGATTTTTCATTCCCCTAACCAAGCCCGTGCCACCGCCTCTGAGCTTTTGGATTGCCCTTCGTCTGGAATGGATTGTGTGTGATGTCTGTGAGTGTATGTGTATGATTATTAAATATTAAAATTAAAAACAAATTTATTGATAGTGAAAAAACTATTTATGAAGCACCATGCAGTGCTGAAAGGTATTTAGTAGTGGGAGGGGCGCCCCGCCCTCTACCACTATAAAGTCCAGAGGGACCACGCCCTCGAGCACTCTGTAGTTGCAGAGGGAACAGAGACAGTTGTCATTTCAATTCGCCTGATGAGAACCTTGGGAAAGTTCGAAACGCGTCGCGAGATATGCCTGAATGACACAAAAACCGTAAAAATGAGTACAGCTGCCATCATTTTGAAGGTGGGTGATGTAGCAGAGCTCTGGAAAATTTTCTCTTCAGCCCATACAGGCGTCGAGTTGGTTAAAATGGCCGCCATCATTGGTGCGGGTGATGTTGCAGAGCCACATGATTTTTTCTCCGTCCACTGTGACGTCGAGCGTCTCCTCATGTCCATACAGACGTGAGTTATATGCCCCTTACCACATCTGACTAAAACCTACCATAGTTTTTTCATTAAATTAAACCCTTGTTGGTGTAAACCAGGGCAATATAGCCCGTTTGATTTGAACCCTGGCGATTGTAGCCCTATATTTTATTATTTTATAATTATATATGTCTCTCTATGTCAGAACCGCTTACCTTTTTGGGCCTGGGGTTTTCCTTTAGTGGTCAGTAGAAAGTAGGCCAGTGCACAGCCATTTCTGGGGCCTTCGGGCCCTGGATCTTGGATTTTTCATTCCCCTAACCAAGCCCGTGCCACCGCCTCTGAGCTTTTGGATTGCCCTTCGTCTGGAATGGATTGTGTGTGATGTCTGTGAGTGTATGTGTATGATTATTAAATATTAAAATTAAAAACAAATTTATTGATAGTGAAAAAACTATTTATGAAGCACCATGCAGTGCTGAAAGGTATTTAGTAGTGGGAGGGGCGCCCCGCCCTCTACCACTATAAAGTCCAGAGGGACCACGCCCTCGAGCACTCTGTAGTTGCAGAGGGAACAGAGACAGTTGTCATTTCAATTCGCCTGATGAGAACCTTGGGAAAGTTCGAAACGCGTCGCGAGATATGCCTGAATGACACAAAAACCGTAAAAATGAGTACAGCTGCCATCATTTTGAAGGTGGGTGATGTAGCAGAGCTCTGGAAAATTTTCTCTTCAGCCCATACAGGCGTCGAGTTGGTTAAAATGGCCGCCATCATTGGTGCGGGTGATGTTGCAGAGCCACATGATTTTTTCTCCGTCCACTGTGACGTCGAGCGTCTCCTCATGTCCATACAGACGTGAGTTATATGCCCCTTACCACATCTGACTAAAACCTACCATAGTTTTTTCATTAAATTAAACCCTTGTTGGTGTAAACCAGGGCAATATAGCCCGTTTGATTTGAACCCTGGCGATTGTAGCCCTATATTTTATTATTTTATAATTATATATGTCTCTCTATGTCAGAACCGCTTACCTTTTTGGGCCTGGGGTTTTCCTTTAGTGGTCAGTAGAAAGTAGGCCAGTGCACAGCCATTTCTGGGGCCTTCGGGCCCTGGATCTTGGATTTTTCATTCCCCTAACCAAGCCCGTGCCACCGCCTCTGAGCTTTTGGATTGCCCTTCGTCTGGAATGGATTGTGTGTGATGTCTGTGAGTGTATGTGTATGATTATTAAATATTAAAATTAAAAACAAATTTATTGATAGTGAAAAAACTATTTATGAAGCACCATGCAGTGCTGAAAGGTATTTAGTAGTGGGAGGGGCGCCCCGCCCTCTACCACTATAAAGTCCAGAGGGACCACGCCCTCGAGCACTCTGTAGTTGCAGAGGGAACAGAGACAGTTGTCATTTCAATTCGCCTGATGAGAACCTTGGGAAAGTTCGAAACGCGTCGCGAGATATGCCTGAATGACACAAAAACCGTAAAAATGAGTACAGCTGCCATCATTTTGAAGGTGGGTGATGTAGCAGAGCTCTGGAAAATTTTCTCTTCAGCCCATACAGGCGTCGAGTTGGTTAAAATGGCCGCCATCATTGGTGCGGGTGATGTTGCAGAGCCACATGATTTTTTCTCCGTCCACTGTGACGTCGAGCGTCTCCTCATGTCCATACAGACGTGAGTTATATGCCCCTTACCACATCTGACTAAAACCTACCATAGTTTTTTCATTAAATTAAACCCTTGTTGGTGTAAACCAGGGCAATATAGCCCGTTTGATTTGAACCCTGGCGATTGTAGCCCTATATTTTATTATTTTATAATTATATATGTCTCTCTATGTCAGAACCGCTTACCTTTTTGGGCCTGGGGTTTTCCTTTAGTGGTCAGTAGAAAGTAGGCCAGTGCACAGCCATTTCTGGGGCCTTCGGGCCCTGGATCTTGGATTTTTCATTCCCCTAACCAAGCCCGTGCCACCGCCTCTGAGCTTTTGGATTGCCCTTCGTCTGGAATGGATTGTGTGTGATGTCTGTGAGTGTATGTGTATGATTATTAAATATTAAAATTAAAAACAAATTTATTGATAGTGAAAAAACTATTTATGAAGCACCATGCAGTGCTGAAAGGTATTTAGTAGTGGGAGGGGCGCCCCGCCCTCTACCACTATAAAGTCCAGAGGGACCACGCCCTCGAGCACTCTGTAGTTGCAGAGGGAACAGAGACAGTTGTCATTTCAATTCGCCTGATGAGAACCTTGGGAAAGTTCGAAACGCGTCGCGAGATATGCCTGAATGACACAAAAACCGTAAAAATGAGTACAGCTGCCATCATTTTGAAGGTGGGTGATGTAGCAGAGCTCTGGAAAATTTTCTCTTCAGCCCATACAGGCGTCGAGTTGGTTAAAATGGCCGCCATCATTGGTGCGGGTGATGTTGCAGAGCCACATGATTTTTTCTCCGTCCACTGTGACGTCGAGCGTCTCCTCATGTCCATACAGACGTGAGTTATATGCCCCTTACCACATCTGACTAAAACCTACCATAGTTTTTTCATTAAATTAAACCCTTGTTGGTGTAAACCAGGGCAATATAGCCCGTTTGATTTGAACCCTGGCGATTGTAGCCCTATATTTTATTATTTTATAATTATATATGTCTCTCTATGTCAGAACCGCTTACCTTTTTGGGCCTGGGGTTTTCCTTTAGTGGTCAGTAGAAAGTAGGCCAGTGCACAGCCATTTCTGGGGCCTTCGGGCCCTGGATCTTGGATTTTTCATTCCCCTAACCAAGCCCGTGCCACCGCCTCTGAGCTTTTGGATTGCCCTTCGTCTGGAATGGATTGTGTGTGATGTCTGTGAGTGTATGTGTATGATTATTAAATATTAAAATTAAAAACAAATTTATTGATAGTGAAAAAACTATTTATGAAGCACCATGCAGTGCTGAAAGGTATTTAGTAGTGGGAGGGGCGCCCCGCCCTCTACCACTATAAAGTCCAGAGGGACCACGCCCTCGAGCACTCTGTAGTTGCAGAGGGAACAGAGACAGTTGTCATTTCAATTCGCCTGATGAGAACCTTGGGAAAGTTCGAAACGCGTCGCGAGATATGCCTGAATGACACAAAAACCGTAAAAATGAGTACAGCTGCCATCATTTTGAAGGTGGGTGATGTAGCAGAGCTCTGGAAAATTTTCTCTTCAGCCCATACAGGCGTCGAGTTGGTTAAAATGGCCGCCATCATTGGTGCGGGTGATGTTGCAGAGCCACATGATTTTTTCTCCGTCCACTGTGACGTCGAGCGTCTCCTCATGTCCATACAGACGTGAGTTATATGCCCCTTACCACATCTGACTAAAACCTACCATAGTTTTTTCATTAAATTAAACCCTTGTTGGTGTAAACCAGGGCAATATAGCCCGTTTGATTTGAACCCTGGCGATTGTAGCCCTATATTTTATTATTTTATAATTATATATGTCTCTCTATGTCAGAACCGCTTACCTTTTTGGGCCTGGGGTTTTCCTTTAGTGGTCAGTAGAAAGTAGGCCAGTGCACAGCCATTTCTGGGGCCTTCGGGCCCTGGATCTTGGATTTTTCATTCCCCTAACCAAGCCCGTGCCACCGCCTCTGAGCTTTTGGATTGCCCTTCGTCTGGAATGGATTGTGTGTGATGTCTGTGAGTGTATGTGTATGATTATTAAATATTAAAATTAAAAACAAATTTATTGATAGTGAAAAAACTATTTATGAAGCACCATGCAGTGCTGAAAGGTATTTAGTAGTGGGAGGGGCGCCCCGCCCTCTACCACTATAAAGTCCAGAGGGACCACGCCCTCGAGCACTCTGTAGTTGCAGAGGGAACAGAGACAGTTGTCATTTCAATTCGCCTGATGAGAACCTTGGGAAAGTTCGAAACGCGTCGCGAGATATGCCTGAATGACACAAAAACCGTAAAAATGAGTACAGCTGCCATCATTTTGAAGGTGGGTGATGTAGCAGAGCTCTGGAAAATTTTCTCTTCAGCCCATACAGGCGTCGAGTTGGTTAAAATGGCCGCCATCATTGGTGCGGGTGATGTTGCAGAGCCACATGATTTTTTCTCCGTCCACTGTGACGTCGAGCGTCTCCTCATGTCCATACAGACGTGAGTTATATGCCCCTTACCACATCTGACTAAAACCTACCATAGTTTTTTCATTAAATTAAACCCTTGTTGGTGTAAACCAGGGCAATATAGCCCGTTTGATTTGAACCCTGGCGATTGTAGCCCTATATTTTATTATTTTATAATTATATATGTCTCTCTATGTCAGAACCGCTTACCTTTTTGGGCCTGGGGTTTTCCTTTAGTGGTCAGTAGAAAGTAGGCCAGTGCACAGCCATTTCTGGGGCCTTCGGGCCCTGGATCTTGGATTTTTCATTCCCCTAACCAAGCCCGTGCCACCGCCTCTGAGCTTTTGGATTGCCCTTCGTCTGGAATGGATTGTGTGTGATGTCTGTGAGTGTATGTGTATGATTATTAAATATTAAAATTAAAAACAAATTTATTGATAGTGAAAAAACTATTTATGAAGCACCATGCAGTGCTGAAAGGTATTTAGTAGTGGGAGGGGCGCCCCGCCCTCTACCACTATAAAGTCCAGAGGGACCACGCCCTCGAGCACTCTGTAGTTGCAGAGGGAACAGAGACAGTTGTCATTTCAATTCGCCTGATGAGAACCTTGGGAAAGTTCGAAACGCGTCGCGAGATATGCCTGAATGACACAAAAACCGTAAAAATGAGTACAGCTGCCATCATTTTGAAGGTGGGTGATGTAGCAGAGCTCTGGAAAATTTTCTCTTCAGCCCATACAGGCGTCGAGTTGGTTAAAATGGCCGCCATCATTGGTGCGGGTGATGTTGCAGAGCCACATGATTTTTTCTCCGTCCACTGTGACGTCGAGCGTCTCCTCATGTCCATACAGACGTGAGTTATATGCCCCTTACCACATCTGACTAAAACCTACCATAGTTTTTTCATTAAATTAAACCCTTGTTGGTGTAAACCAGGGCAATATAGCCCGTTTGATTTGAACCCTGGCGATTGTAGCCCTATATTTTATTATTTTATAATTATATATGTCTCTCTATGTCAGAACCGCTTACCTTTTTGGGCCTGGGGTTTTCCTTTAGTGGTCAGTAGAAAGTAGGCCAGTGCACAGCCATTTCTGGGGCCTTCGGGCCCTGGATCTTGGATTTTTCATTCCCCTAACCAAGCCCGTGCCACCGCCTCTGAGCTTTTGGATTGCCCTTCGTCTGGAATGGATTGTGTGTGATGTCTGTGAGTGTATGTGTATGATTATTAAATATTAAAATTAAAAACAAATTTATTGATAGTGAAAAAACTATTTATGAAGCACCATGCAGTGCTGAAAGGTATTTAGTAGTGGGAGGGGCGCCCCGCCCTCTACCACTATAAAGTCCAGAGGGACCACGCCCTCGAGCACTCTGTAGTTGCAGAGGGAACAGAGACAGTTGTCATTTCAATTCGCCTGATGAGAACCTTGGGAAAGTTCGAAACGCGTCGCGAGATATGCCTGAATGACACAAAAACCGTAAAAATGAGTACAGCTGCCATCATTTTGAAGGTGGGTGATGTAGCAGAGCTCTGGAAAATTTTCTCTTCAGCCCATACAGGCGTCGAGTTGGTTAAAATGGCCGCCATCATTGGTGCGGGTGATGTTGCAGAGCCACATGATTTTTTCTCCGTCCACTGTGACGTCGAGCGTCTCCTCATGTCCATACAGACGTGAGTTATATGCCCCTTACCACATCTGACTAAAACCTACCATAGTTTTTTCATTAAATTAAACCCTTGTTGGTGTAAACCAGGGCAATATAGCCCGTTTGATTTGAACCCTGGCGATTGTAGCCCTATATTTTATTATTTTATAATTATATATGTCTCTCTATGTCAGAACCGCTTACCTTTTTGGGCCTGGGGTTTTCCTTTAGTGGTCAGTAGAAAGTAGGCCAGTGCACAGCCATTTCTGGGGCCTTCGGGCCCTGGATCTTGGATTTTTCATTCCCCTAACCAAGCCCGTGCCACCGCCTCTGAGCTTTTGGATTGCCCTTCGTCTGGAATGGATTGTGTGTGATGTCTGTGAGTGTATGTGTATGATTATTAAATATTAAAATTAAAAACAAATTTATTGATAGTGAAAAAACTATTTATGAAGCACCATGCAGTGCTGAAAGGTATTTAGTAGTGGGAGGGGCGCCCCGCCCTCTACCACTATAAAGTCCAGAGGGACCACGCCCTCGAGCACTCTGTAGTTGCAGAGGGAACAGAGACAGTTGTCATTTCAATTCGCCTGATGAGAACCTTGGGAAAGTTCGAAACGCGTCGCGAGATATGCCTGAATGACACAAAAACCGTAAAAATGAGTACAGCTGCCATCATTTTGAAGGTGGGTGATGTAGCAGAGCTTTGGAAAATTTTCTCTTCAGCCCATACAGGCGTCGAGTTGGTTAAAATGGCCGCCATCATTGTTGTGGGTGATGATGTAGCAGAGCCGCATAATTTTTTCTCCGTCCACTGTGACGTCGAGCGTCTCCTCATGTCCATACAGACGTGAGTTATATGCCCCTCACCACATCTGACTAAAACCTACCATGAGTTTTTTCACTAAATTAAACCCTTGCTGGTATAAACCACGGCAATATAGCCCGTGCAATTTGAACCCTGGCGATTTTTGCCCTATATTTTATTATTTCATAATTATATATATGTCTCTCTATGTCAGAACCGCTTACCTCTTTGGGCCTGGGGTTTTCCTTTAGTGGTCAGTAGAACGTAGGCCAGTGCACAGCCATTTCTGGGACCTCAGGGTCCTAGATCTTGGATTTCCTCTTCACCTAACCAAGCCCGCGCCACCGCCTCTGAGCTTTTGGATTGCCCTGCATCTGGATTGGTTTGTGTGTGATGTCTGTGAGTGTATGTATATAATTAATAAATATTAAAATTAAAAACAAAATTTATTGATAGCGAAAAAACTATTTATGAAGCACCATACAGTGCTGAAAGGTATTTAGTAGTGGGAGGGGCACCCCGCCCTCTACCACTATAAAGTCTGGAGGGACCACGCCCTCAAACACTCTGTAGTTGCAGAGGGAACAGAGACAGTTGTCATTCCAATTCGCCTGATGAGAACCTTGGGAAAGTTCGAAACGCGTCGCGAGATATGCCTGAATGACACAAAACCGTAAAAATGAGTACAGCTGCCATCATTTTGAAGGTGGGTGATGTAGCAGAGCTTTGGAAAATTTTCTCTTCAGCCCATACAGGCGTCGAGTTGGTTAAAATGGCCGCCATCATTGTTGTGGGTGATGATGTAGCAGAGCCGCATAATTTTTTCTCCGTCCACTGTGACGTCGAGCGTCTCCTCATGTCCATACAGACGTGAGTTATATGCCCCTCACCACATCTGACTAAAACCTACCATGAGTTTTTTCACTAAATTAAACCCTTGCTGGTATAAACCACGGCAATATAGCCCGTGCAATTTGAACCCTGGCGATTTTTGCCCTATATTTTATTATTTCATAATTATATATATGTCTCTCTATGTCAGAACCGCTTACCTCTTTGGGCCTGGGGTTTTCCTTTAGTGGTCAGTAGAACGTAGGCCAGTGCACAGCCATTTCTGGGACCTCAGGGTCCTAGATCTTGGATTTCCTCTTCACCTAACCAAGCCCGCGCCACCGCCTCTGAGCTTTTGGATTGCCCTGCATCTGGATTGGTTTGTGTGTGATGTCTGTGAGTGTATGTATATAATTAATAAATATTAAAATTAAAAACAAAATTTATTGATAGCGAAAAAACTATTTATGAAGCACCATACAGTGCTGAAAGGTATTTAGTAGTGGGAGGGGCACCCCGCCCTCTACCACTATAAAGTCTGGAGGGACCACGCCCTCAAACACTCTGTAGTTGCAGAGGGAACAGAGACAGTTGTCATTCCAATTCGCCTGATGAGAACCTTGGGAAAGTTCGAAACGCGTCGCGAGATATGCCTGAATGACACAAAACCGTAAAAATGAGTACAGCTGCCATCATTTTGAAGGTGGGTGATGTAGCAGAGCTTTGGAAAATTTTCTCTTCAGCCCATACAGGCGTCGAGTTGGTTAAAATGGCCGCCATCATTGTTGTGGGTGATGATGTAGCAGAGCCGCATAATTTTTTCTCCGTCCACTGTGACGTCGAGCGTCTCCTCATGTCCATACAGACGTGAGTTATATGCCCCTCACCACATCTGACTAAAACCTACCATGAGTTTTTTCACTAAATTAAACCCTTGCTGGTATAAACCACGGCAATATAGCCCGTGCAATTTGAACCCTGGCGATTTTTGCCCTATATTTTATTATTTCATAATTATATATATGTCTCTCTATGTCAGAACCGCTTACCTCTTTGGGCCTGGGGTTTTCCTTTAGTGGTCAGTAGAACGTAGGCCAGTGCACAGCCATTTCTGGGACCTCAGGGTCCTAGATCTTGGATTTCCTCTTCACCTAACCAAGCCCGCGCCACCGCCTCTGAGCTTTTGGATTGCCCTGCATCTGGATTGGTTTGTGTGTGATGTCTGTGAGTGTATGTATATAATTAATAAATATTAAAATTAAAAACAAAATTTATTGATAGCGAAAAAACTATTTATGAAGCACCATACAGTGCTGAAAGGTATTTAGTAGTGGGAGGGGCACCCCGCCCTCTACCACTATAAAGTCTGGAGGGACCACGCCCTCAAACACTCTGTAGTTGCAGAGGGAACAGAGACAGTTGTCATTCCAATTCGCCTGATGAGAACCTTGGGAAAGTTCGAAACGCGTCGCGAGATATGCCTGAATGACACAAAACCGTAAAAATGAGTACAGCTGCCATCATTTTGAAGGTGGGTGATGTAGCAGAGCTTTGGAAAATTTTCTCTTCAGCCCATACAGGCGTCGAGTTGGTTAAAATGGCCGCCATCATTGTTGTGGGTGATGATGTAGCAGAGCCGCATAATTTTTTCTCCGTCCACTGTGACGTCGAGCGTCTCCTCATGTCCATACAGACGTGAGTTATATGCCCCTCACCACATCTGACTAAAACCTACCATGAGTTTTTTCACTAAATTAAACCCTTGCTGGTATAAACCACGGCAATATAGCCCGTGCAATTTGAACCCTGGCGATTTTTGCCCTATATTTTATTATTTCATAATTATATATATGTCTCTCTATGTCAGAACCGCTTACCTCTTTGGGCCTGGGGTTTTCCTTTAGTGGTCAGTAGAACGTAGGCCAGTGCACAGCCATTTCTGGGACCTCAGGGTCCTAGATCTTGGATTTCCTCTTCACCTAACCAAGCCCGCGCCACCGCCTCTGAGCTTTTGGATTGCCCTGCATCTGGATTGGTTTGTGTGTGATGTCTGTGAGTGTATGTATATAATTAATAAATATTAAAATTAAAAACAAAATTTATTGATAGCGAAAAAACTATTTATGAAGCACCATACAGTGCTGAAAGGTATTTAGTAGTGGGAGGGGCACCCCGCCCTCTACCACTATAAAGTCTGGAGGGACCACGCCCTCAAACACTCTGTAGTTGCAGAGGGAACAGAGACAGTTGTCATTCCAATTCGCCTGATGAGAACCTTGGGAAAGTTCGAAACGCGTCGCGAGATATGCCTGAATGACACAAAACCGTAAAAATGAGTACAGCTGCCATCATTTTGAAGGTGGGTGATGTAGCAGAGCTTTGGAAAATTTTCTCTTCAGCCCATACAGGCGTCGAGTTGGTTAAAATGGCCGCCATCATTGTTGTGGGTGATGATGTAGCAGAGCCGCATAATTTTTTCTCCGTCCACTGTGACGTCGAGCGTCTCCTCATGTCCATACAGACGTGAGTTATATGCCCCTCACCACATCTGACTAAAACCTACCATGAGTTTTTTCACTAAATTAAACCCTTGCTGGTATAAACCACGGCAATATAGCCCGTGCAATTTGAACCCTGGCGATTTTTGCCCTATATTTTATTATTTCATAATTATATATATGTCTCTCTATGTCAGAACCGCTTACCTCTTTGGGCCTGGGGTTTTCCTTTAGTGGTCAGTAGAACGTAGGCCAGTGCACAGCCATTTCTGGGACCTCAGGGTCCTAGATCTTGGATTTCCTCTTCACCTAACCAAGCCCGCGCCACCGCCTCTGAGCTTTTGGATTGCCCTGCATCTGGATTGGTTTGTGTGTGATGTCTGTGAGTGTATGTATATAATTAATAAATATTAAAATTAAAAACAAAATTTATTGATAGCGAAAAAACTATTTATGAAGCACCATACAGTGCTGAAAGGTATTTAGTAGTGGGAGGGGCACCCCGCCCTCTACCACTATAAAGTCTGGAGGGACCACGCCCTCAAACACTCTGTAGTTGCAGAGGGAACAGAGACAGTTGTCATTCCAATTCGCCTGATGAGAACCTTGGGAAAGTTCGAAACGCGTCGCGAGATATGCCTGAATGACACAAAACCGTAAAAATGAGTACAGCTGCCATCATTTTGAAGGTGGGTGATGTAGCAGAGCTTTGGAAAATTTTCTCTTCAGCCCATACAGGCGTCGAGTTGGTTAAAATGGCCGCCATCATTGTTGTGGGTGATGATGTAGCAGAGCCGCATAATTTTTTCTCCGTCCACTGTGACGTCGAGCGTCTCCTCATGTCCATACAGACGTGAGTTATATGCCCCTCACCACATCTGACTAAAACCTACCATGAGTTTTTTCACTAAATTAAACCCTTGCTGGTATAAACCACGGCAATATAGCCCGTGCAATTTGAACCCTGGCGATTTTTGCCCTATATTTTATTATTTCATAATTATATATATGTCTCTCTATGTCAGAACCGCTTACCTCTTTGGGCCTGGGGTTTTCCTTTAGTGGTCAGTAGAACGTAGGCCAGTGCACAGCCATTTCTGGGACCTCAGGGTCCTAGATCTTGGATTTCCTCTTCACCTAACCAAGCCCGCGCCACCGCCTCTGAGCTTTTGGATTGCCCTGCATCTGGATTGGTTTGTGTGTGATGTCTGTGAGTGTATGTATATAATTAATAAATATTAAAATTAAAAACAAAATTTATTGATAGCGAAAAAACTATTTATGAAGCACCATACAGTGCTGAAAGGTATTTAGTAGTGGGAGGGGCACCCCGCCCTCTACCACTATAAAGTCTGGAGGGACCACGCCCTCAAACACTCTGTAGTTGCAGAGGGAACAGAGACAGTTGTCATTCCAATTCGCCTGATGAGAACCTTGGGAAAGTTCGAAACGCGTCGCGAGATATGCCTGAATGACACAAAACCGTAAAAATGAGTACAGCTGCCATCATTTTGAAGGTGGGTGATGTAGCAGAGCTTTGGAAAATTTTCTCTTCAGCCCATACAGGCGTCGAGTTGGTTAAAATGGCCGCCATCATTGTTGTGGGTGATGATGTAGCAGAGCCGCATAATTTTTTCTCCGTCCACTGTGACGTCGAGCGTCTCCTCATGTCCATACAGACGTGAGTTATATGCCCCTCACCACATCTGACTAAAACCTACCATGAGTTTTTTCACTAAATTAAACCCTTGCTGGTATAAACCACGGCAATATAGCCCGTGCAATTTGAACCCTGGCGATTTTTGCCCTATATTTTATTATTTCATAATTATATATATGTCTCTCTATGTCAGAACCGCTTACCTCTTTGGGCCTGGGGTTTTCCTTTAGTGGTCAGTAGAACGTAGGCCAGTGCACAGCCATTTCTGGGACCTCAGGGTCCTAGATCTTGGATTTCCTCTTCACCTAACCAAGCCCGCGCCACCGCCTCTGAGCTTTTGGATTGCCCTGCATCTGGATTGGTTTGTGTGTGATGTCTGTGAGTGTATGTATATAATTAATAAATATTAAAATTAAAAACAAAATTTATTGATAGCGAAAAAACTATTTATGAAGCACCATACAGTGCTGAAAGGTATTTAGTAGTGGGAGGGGCACCCCGCCCTCTACCACTATAAAGTCTGGAGGGACCACGCCCTCAAACACTCTGTAGTTGCAGAGGGAACAGAGACAGTTGTCATTCCAATTCGCCTGATGAGAACCTTGGGAAAGTTCGAAACGCGTCGCGAGATATGCCTGAATGACACAAAACCGTAAAAATGAGTACAGCTGCCATCATTTTGAAGGTGGGTGATGTAGCAGAGCTTTGGAAAATTTTCTCTTCAGCCCATACAGGCGTCGAGTTGGTTAAAATGGCCGCCATCATTGTTGTGGGTGATGATGTAGCAGAGCCGCATAATTTTTTCTCCGTCCACTGTGACGTCGAGCGTCTCCTCATGTCCATACAGACGTGAGTTATATGCCCCTCACCACATCTGACTAAAACCTACCATGAGTTTTTTCACTAAATTAAACCCTTGCTGGTATAAACCACGGCAATATAGCCCGTGCAATTTGAACCCTGGCGATTTTTGCCCTATATTTTATTATTTCATAATTATATATATGTCTCTCTATGTCAGAACCGCTTACCTCTTTGGGCCTGGGGTTTTCCTTTAGTGGTCAGTAGAACGTAGGCCAGTGCACAGCCATTTCTGGGACCTCAGGGTCCTAGATCTTGGATTTCCTCTTCACCTAACCAAGCCCGCGCCACCGCCTCTGAGCTTTTGGATTGCCCTGCATCTGGATTGGTTTGTGTGTGATGTCTGTGAGTGTATGTATATAATTAATAAATATTAAAATTAAAAACAAAATTTATTGATAGCGAAAAAACTATTTATGAAGCACCATACAGTGCTGAAAGGTATTTAGTAGTGGGAGGGGCACCCCGCCCTCTACCACTATAAAGTCTGGAGGGACCACGCCCTCAAACACTCTGTAGTTGCAGAGGGAACAGAGACAGTTGTCATTCCAATTCGCCTGATGAGAACCTTGGGAAAGTTCGAAACGCGTCGCGAGATATGCCTGAATGACACAAAACCGTAAAAATGAGTACAGCTGCCATCATTTTGAAGGTGGGTGATGTAGCAGAGCTTTGGAAAATTTTCTCTTCAGCCCATACAGGCGTCGAGTTGGTTAAAATGGCCGCCATCATTGTTGTGGGTGATGATGTAGCAGAGCCGCATAATTTTTTCTCCGTCCACTGTGACGTCGAGCGTCTCCTCATGTCCATACAGACGTGAGTTATATGCCCCTCACCACATCTGACTAAAACCTACCATGAGTTTTTTCACTAAATTAAACCCTTGCTGGTATAAACCACGGCAATATAGCCCGTGCAATTTGAACCCTGGCGATTTTTGCCCTATATTTTATTATTTCATAATTATATATATGTCTCTCTATGTCAGAACCGCTTACCTCTTTGGGCCTGGGGTTTTCCTTTAGTGGTCAGTAGAACGTAGGCCAGTGCACAGCCATTTCTGGGACCTCAGGGTCCTAGATCTTGGATTTCCTCTTCACCTAACCAAGCCCGCGCCACCGCCTCTGAGCTTTTGGATTGCCCTGCATCTGGATTGGTTTGTGTGTGATGTCTGTGAGTGTATGTATATAATTAATAAATATTAAAATTAAAAACAAAATTTATTGATAGCGAAAAAACTATTTATGAAGCACCATACAGTGCTGAAAGGTATTTAGTAGTGGGAGGGGCACCCCGCCCTCTACCACTATAAAGTCTGGAGGGACCACGCCCTCAAACACTCTGTAGTTGCAGAGGGAACAGAGACAGTTGTCATTCCAATTCGCCTGATGAGAACCTTGGGAAAGTTCGAAACGCGTCGCGAGATATGCCTGAATGACACAAAACCGTAAAAATGAGTACAGCTGCCATCATTTTGAAGGTGGGTGATGTAGCAGAGCTTTGGAAAATTTTCTCTTCAGCCCATACAGGCGTCGAGTTGGTTAAAATGGCCGCCATCATTGTTGTGGGTGATGATGTAGCAGAGCCGCATAATTTTTTCTCCGTCCACTGTGACGTCGAGCGTCTCCTCATGTCCATACAGACGTGAGTTATATGCCCCTCACCACATCTGACTAAAACCTACCATGAGTTTTTTCACTAAATTAAACCCTTGCTGGTATAAACCACGGCAATATAGCCCGTGCAATTTGAACCCTGGCGATTTTTGCCCTATATTTTATTATTTCATAATTATATATATGTCTCTCTATGTCAGAACCGCTTACCTCTTTGGGCCTGGGGTTTTCCTTTAGTGGTCAGTAGAACGTAGGCCAGTGCACAGCCATTTCTGGGACCTCAGGGTCCTAGATCTTGGATTTCCTCTTCACCTAACCAAGCCCGCGCCACCGCCTCTGAGCTTTTGGATTGCCCTGCATCTGGATTGGTTTGTGTGTGATGTCTGTGAGTGTATGTATATAATTAATAAATATTAAAATTAAAAACAAAATTTATTGATAGCGAAAAAACTATTTATGAAGCACCATACAGTGCTGAAAGGTATTTAGTAGTGGGAGGGGCACCCCGCCCTCTACCACTATAAAGTCTGGAGGGACCACGCCCTCAAACACTCTGTAGTTGCAGAGGGAACAGAGACAGTTGTCATTCCAATTCGCCTGATGAGAACCTTGGGAAAGTTCGAAACGCGTCGCGAGATATGCCTGAATGACACAAAACCGTAAAAATGAGTACAGCTGCCATCATTTTGAAGGTGGGTGATGTAGCAGAGCTTTGGAAAATTTTCTCTTCAGCCCATACAGGCGTCGAGTTGGTTAAAATGGCCGCCATCATTGTTGTGGGTGATGATGTAGCAGAGCCGCATAATTTTTTCTCCGTCCACTGTGACGTCGAGCGTCTCCTCATGTCCATACAGACGTGAGTTATATGCCCCTCACCACATCTGACTAAAACCTACCATGAGTTTTTTCACTAAATTAAACCCTTGCTGGTATAAACCACGGCAATATAGCCCGTGCAATTTGAACCCTGGCGATTTTTGCCCTATATTTTATTATTTCATAATTATATATATGTCTCTCTATGTCAGAACCGCTTACCTCTTTGGGCCTGGGGTTTTCCTTTAGTGGTCAGTAGAACGTAGGCCAGTGCACAGCCATTTCTGGGACCTCAGGGTCCTAGATCTTGGATTTCCTCTTCACCTAACCAAGCCCGCGCCACCGCCTCTGAGCTTTTGGATTGCCCTGCATCTGGATTGGTTTGTGTGTGATGTCTGTGAGTGTATGTATATAATTAATAAATATTAAAATTAAAAACAAAATTTATTGATAGCGAAAAAACTATTTATGAAGCACCATACAGTGCTGAAAGGTATTTAGTAGTGGGAGGGGCACCCCGCCCTCTACCACTATAAAGTCTGGAGGGACCACGCCCTCAAACACTCTGTAGTTGCAGAGGGAACAGAGACAGTTGTCATTCCAATTCGCCTGATGAGAACCTTGGGAAAGTTCGAAACGCGTCGCGAGATATGCCTGAATGACACAAAACCGTAAAAATGAGTACAGCTGCCATCATTTTGAAGGTGGGTGATGTAGCAGAGCTTTGGAAAATTTTCTCTTCAGCCCATACAGGCGTCGAGTTGGTTAAAATGGCCGCCATCATTGTTGTGGGTGATGATGTAGCAGAGCCGCATAATTTTTTCTCCGTCCACTGTGACGTCGAGCGTCTCCTCATGTCCATACAGACGTGAGTTATATGCCCCTCACCACATCTGACTAAAACCTACCATGAGTTTTTTCACTAAATTAAACCCTTGCTGGTATAAACCACGGCAATATAGCCCGTGCAATTTGAACCCTGGCGATTTTTGCCCTATATTTTATTATTTCATAATTATATATATGTCTCTCTATGTCAGAACCGCTTACCTCTTTGGGCCTGGGGTTTTCCTTTAGTGGTCAGTAGAACGTAGGCCAGTGCACAGCCATTTCTGGGACCTCAGGGTCCTAGATCTTGGATTTCCTCTTCACCTAACCAAGCCCGCGCCACCGCCTCTGAGCTTTTGGATTGCCCTGCATCTGGATTGGTTTGTGTGTGATGTCTGTGAGTGTATGTATATAATTAATAAATATTAAAATTAAAAACAAAATTTATTGATAGCGAAAAAACTATTTATGAAGCACCATACAGTGCTGAAAGGTATTTAGTAGTGGGAGGGGCACCCCGCCCTCTACCACTATAAAGTCTGGAGGGACCACGCCCTCAAACACTCTGTAGTTGCAGAGGGAACAGAGACAGTTGTCATTCCAATTCGCCTGATGAGAACCTTGGGAAAGTTCGAAACGCGTCGCGAGATATGCCTGAATGACACAAAACCGTAAAAATGAGTACAGCTGCCATCATTTTGAAGGTGGGTGATGTAGCAGAGCTTTGGAAAATTTTCTCTTCAGCCCATACAGGCGTCGAGTTGGTTAAAATGGCCGCCATCATTGTTGTGGGTGATGATGTAGCAGAGCCGCATAATTTTTTCTCCGTCCACTGTGACGTCGAGCGTCTCCTCATGTCCATACAGACGTGAGTTATATGCCCCTCACCACATCTGACTAAAACCTACCATGAGTTTTTTCACTAAATTAAACCCTTGCTGGTATAAACCACGGCAATATAGCCCGTGCAATTTGAACCCTGGCGATTTTTGCCCTATATTTTATTATTTCATAATTATATATATGTCTCTCTATGTCAGAACCGCTTACCTCTTTGGGCCTGGGGTTTTCCTTTAGTGGTCAGTAGAACGTAGGCCAGTGCACAGCCATTTCTGGGACCTCAGGGTCCTAGATCTTGGATTTCCTCTTCACCTAACCAAGCCCGCGCCACCGCCTCTGAGCTTTTGGATTGCCCTGCATCTGGATTGGTTTGTGTGTGATGTCTGTGAGTGTATGTATATAATTAATAAATATTAAAATTAAAAACAAAATTTATTGATAGCGAAAAAACTATTTATGAAGCACCATACAGTGCTGAAAGGTATTTAGTAGTGGGAGGGGCACCCCGCCCTCTACCACTATAAAGTCTGGAGGGACCACGCCCTCAAACACTCTGTAGTTGCAGAGGGAACAGAGACAGTTGTCATTCCAATTCGCCTGATGAGAACCTTGGGAAAGTTCGAAACGCGTCGCGAGATATGCCTGAATGACACAAAACCGTAAAAATGAGTACAGCTGCCATCATTTTGAAGGTGGGTGATGTAGCAGAGCTTTGGAAAATTTTCTCTTCAGCCCATACAGGCGTCGAGTTGGTTAAAATGGCCGCCATCATTGTTGTGGGTGATGATGTAGCAGAGCCGCATAATTTTTTCTCCGTCCACTGTGACGTCGAGCGTCTCCTCATGTCCATACAGACGTGAGTTATATGCCCCTCACCACATCTGACTAAAACCTACCATGAGTTTTTTCACTAAATTAAACCCTTGCTGGTATAAACCACGGCAATATAGCCCGTGCAATTTGAACCCTGGCGATTTTTGCCCTATATTTTATTATTTCATAATTATATATATGTCTCTCTATGTCAGAACCGCTTACCTCTTTGGGCCTGGGGTTTTCCTTTAGTGGTCAGTAGAACGTAGGCCAGTGCACAGCCATTTCTGGGACCTCAGGGTCCTAGATCTTGGATTTCCTCTTCACCTAACCAAGCCCGCGCCACCGCCTCTGAGCTTTTGGATTGCCCTGCATCTGGATTGGTTTGTGTGTGATGTCTGTGAGTGTATGTATATAATTAATAAATATTAAAATTAAAAACAAAATTTATTGATAGCGAAAAAACTATTTATGAAGCACCATACAGTGCTGAAAGGTATTTAGTAGTGGGAGGGGCACCCCGCCCTCTACCACTATAAAGTCTGGAGGGACCACGCCCTCAAACACTCTGTAGTTGCAGAGGGAACAGAGACAGTTGTCATTCCAATTCGCCTGATGAGAACCTTGGGAAAGTTCGAAACGCGTCGCGAGATATGCCTGAATGACACAAAACCGTAAAAATGAGTACAGCTGCCATCATTTTGAAGGTGGGTGATGTAGCAGAGCTTTGGAAAATTTTCTCTTCAGCCCATACAGGCGTCGAGTTGGTTAAAATGGCCGCCATCATTGTTGTGGGTGATGATGTAGCAGAGCCGCATAATTTTTTCTCCGTCCACTGTGACGTCGAGCGTCTCCTCATGTCCATACAGACGTGAGTTATATGCCCCTCACCACATCTGACTAAAACCTACCATGAGTTTTTTCACTAAATTAAACCCTTGCTGGTATAAACCACGGCAATATAGCCCGTGCAATTTGAACCCTGGCGATTTTTGCCCTATATTTTATTATTTCATAATTATATATATGTCTCTCTATGTCAGAACCGCTTACCTCTTTGGGCCTGGGGTTTTCCTTTAGTGGTCAGTAGAACGTAGGCCAGTGCACAGCCATTTCTGGGACCTCAGGGTCCTAGATCTTGGATTTCCTCTTCACCTAACCAAGCCCGCGCCACCGCCTCTGAGCTTTTGGATTGCCCTGCATCTGGATTGGTTTGTGTGTGATGTCTGTGAGTGTATGTATATAATTAATAAATATTAAAATTAAAAACAAAATTTATTGATAGCGAAAAAACTATTTATGAAGCACCATACAGTGCTGAAAGGTATTTAGTAGTGGGAGGGGCACCCCGCCCTCTACCACTATAAAGTCTGGAGGGACCACGCCCTCAAACACTCTGTAGTTGCAGAGGGAACAGAGACAGTTGTCATTCCAATTCGCCTGATGAGAACCTTGGGAAAGTTCGAAACGCGTCGCGAGATATGCCTGAATGACACAAAACCGTAAAAATGAGTACAGCTGCCATCATTTTGAAGGTGGGTGATGTAGCAGAGCTTTGGAAAATTTTCTCTTCAGCCCATACAGGCGTCGAGTTGGTTAAAATGGCCGCCATCATTGTTGTGGGTGATGATGTAGCAGAGCCGCATAATTTTTTCTCCGTCCACTGTGACGTCGAGCGTCTCCTCATGTCCATACAGACGTGAGTTATATGCCCCTCACCACATCTGACTAAAACCTACCATGAGTTTTTTCACTAAATTAAACCCTTGCTGGTATAAACCACGGCAATATAGCCCGTGCAATTTGAACCCTGGCGATTTTTGCCCTATATTTTATTATTTCATAATTATATATATGTCTCTCTATGTCAGAACCGCTTACCTCTTTGGGCCTGGGGTTTTCCTTTAGTGGTCAGTAGAACGTAGGCCAGTGCACAGCCATTTCTGGGACCTCAGGGTCCTAGATCTTGGATTTCCTCTTCACCTAACCAAGCCCGCGCCACCGCCTCTGAGCTTTTGGATTGCCCTGCATCTGGATTGGTTTGTGTGTGATGTCTGTGAGTGTATGTATATAATTAATAAATATTAAAATTAAAAACAAAATTTATTGATAGCGAAAAAACTATTTATGAAGCACCATACAGTGCTGAAAGGTATTTAGTAGTGGGAGGGGCACCCCGCCCTCTACCACTATAAAGTCTGGAGGGACCACGCCCTCAAACACTCTGTAGTTGCAGAGGGAACAGAGACAGTTGTCATTCCAATTCGCCTGATGAGAACCTTGGGAAAGTTCGAAACGCGTCGCGAGATATGCCTGAATGACACAAAACCGTAAAAATGAGTACAGCTGCCATCATTTTGAAGGTGGGTGATGTAGCAGAGCTTTGGAAAATTTTCTCTTCAGCCCATACAGGCGTCGAGTTGGTTAAAATGGCCGCCATCATTGTTGTGGGTGATGATGTAGCAGAGCCGCATAATTTTTTCTCCGTCCACTGTGACGTCGAGCGTCTCCTCATGTCCATACAGACGTGAGTTATATGCCCCTCACCACATCTGACTAAAACCTACCATGAGTTTTTTCACTAAATTAAACCCTTGCTGGTATAAACCACGGCAATATAGCCCGTGCAATTTGAACCCTGGCGATTTTTGCCCTATATTTTATTATTTCATAATTATATATATGTCTCTCTATGTCAGAACCGCTTACCTCTTTGGGCCTGGGGTTTTCCTTTAGTGGTCAGTAGAACGTAGGCCAGTGCACAGCCATTTCTGGGACCTCAGGGTCCTAGATCTTGGATTTCCTCTTCACCTAACCAAGCCCGCGCCACCGCCTCTGAGCTTTTGGATTGCCCTGCATCTGGATTGGTTTGTGTGTGATGTCTGTGAGTGTATGTATATAATTAATAAATATTAAAATTAAAAACAAAATTTATTGATAGCGAAAAAACTATTTATGAAGCACCATACAGTGCTGAAAGGTATTTAGTAGTGGGAGGGGCACCCCGCCCTCTACCACTATAAAGTCTGGAGGGACCACGCCCTCAAACACTCTGTAGTTGCAGAGGGAACAGAGACAGTTGTCATTCCAATTCGCCTGATGAGAACCTTGGGAAAGTTCGAAACGCGTCGCGAGATATGCCTGAATGACACAAAACCGTAAAAATGAGTACAGCTGCCATCATTTTGAAGGTGGGTGATGTAGCAGAGCTTTGGAAAATTTTCTCTTCAGCCCATACAGGCGTCGAGTTGGTTAAAATGGCCGCCATCATTGTTGTGGGTGATGATGTAGCAGAGCCGCATAATTTTTTCTCCGTCCACTGTGACGTCGAGCGTCTCCTCATGTCCATACAGACGTGAGTTATATGCCCCTCACCACATCTGACTAAAACCTACCATGAGTTTTTTCACTAAATTAAACCCTTGCTGGTATAAACCACGGCAATATAGCCCGTGCAATTTGAACCCTGGCGATTTTTGCCCTATATTTTATTATTTCATAATTATATATATGTCTCTCTATGTCAGAACCGCTTACCTCTTTGGGCCTGGGGTTTTCCTTTAGTGGTCAGTAGAACGTAGGCCAGTGCACAGCCATTTCTGGGACCTCAGGGTCCTAGATCTTGGATTTCCTCTTCACCTAACCAAGCCCGCGCCACCGCCTCTGAGCTTTTGGATTGCCCTGCATCTGGATTGGTTTGTGTGTGATGTCTGTGAGTGTATGTATATAATTAATAAATATTAAAATTAAAAACAAAATTTATTGATAGCGAAAAAACTATTTATGAAGCACCATACAGTGCTGAAAGGTATTTAGTAGTGGGAGGGGCACCCCGCCCTCTACCACTATAAAGTCTGGAGGGACCACGCCCTCAAACACTCTGTAGTTGCAGAGGGAACAGAGACAGTTGTCATTCCAATTCGCCTGATGAGAACCTTGGGAAAGTTCGAAACGCGTCGCGAGATATGCCTGAATGACACAAAACCGTAAAAATGAGTACAGCTGCCATCATTTTGAAGGTGGGTGATGTAGCAGAGCTTTGGAAAATTTTCTCTTCAGCCCATACAGGCGTCGAGTTGGTTAAAATGGCCGCCATCATTGTTGTGGGTGATGATGTAGCAGAGCCGCATAATTTTTTCTCCGTCCACTGTGACGTCGAGCGTCTCCTCATGTCCATACAGACGTGAGTTATATGCCCCTCACCACATCTGACTAAAACCTACCATGAGTTTTTTCACTAAATTAAACCCTTGCTGGTATAAACCACGGCAATATAGCCCGTGCAATTTGAACCCTGGCGATTTTTGCCCTATATTTTATTATTTCATAATTATATATATGTCTCTCTATGTCAGAACCGCTTACCTCTTTGGGCCTGGGGTTTTCCTTTAGTGGTCAGTAGAACGTAGGCCAGTGCACAGCCATTTCTGGGACCTCAGGGTCCTAGATCTTGGATTTCCTCTTCACCTAACCAAGCCCGCGCCACCGCCTCTGAGCTTTTGGATTGCCCTGCATCTGGATTGGTTTGTGTGTGATGTCTGTGAGTGTATGTATATAATTAATAAATATTAAAATTAAAAACAAAATTTATTGATAGCGAAAAAACTATTTATGAAGCACCATACAGTGCTGAAAGGTATTTAGTAGTGGGAGGGGCACCCCGCCCTCTACCACTATAAAGTCTGGAGGGACCACGCCCTCAAACACTCTGTAGTTGCAGAGGGAACAGAGACAGTTGTCATTCCAATTCGCCTGATGAGAACCTTGGGAAAGTTCGAAACGCGTCGCGAGATATGCCTGAATGACACAAAACCGTAAAAATGAGTACAGCTGCCATCATTTTGAAGGTGGGTGATGTAGCAGAGCTTTGGAAAATTTTCTCTTCAGCCCATACAGGCGTCGAGTTGGTTAAAATGGCCGCCATCATTGTTGTGGGTGATGATGTAGCAGAGCCGCATAATTTTTTCTCCGTCCACTGTGACGTCGAGCGTCTCCTCATGTCCATACAGACGTGAGTTATATGCCCCTCACCACATCTGACTAAAACCTACCATGAGTTTTTTCACTAAATTAAACCCTTGCTGGTATAAACCACGGCAATATAGCCCGTGCAATTTGAACCCTGGCGATTTTTGCCCTATATTTTATTATTTCATAATTATATATATGTCTCTCTATGTCAGAACCGCTTACCTCTTTGGGCCTGGGGTTTTCCTTTAGTGGTCAGTAGAACGTAGGCCAGTGCACAGCCATTTCTGGGACCTCAGGGTCCTAGATCTTGGATTTCCTCTTCACCTAACCAAGCCCGCGCCACCGCCTCTGAGCTTTTGGATTGCCCTGCATCTGGATTGGTTTGTGTGTGATGTCTGTGAGTGTATGTATATAATTAATAAATATTAAAATTAAAAACAAAATTTATTGATAGCGAAAAAACTATTTATGAAGCACCATACAGTGCTGAAAGGTATTTAGTAGTGGGAGGGGCACCCCGCCCTCTACCACTATAAAGTCTGGAGGGACCACGCCCTCAAACACTCTGTAGTTGCAGAGGGAACAGAGACAGTTGTCATTCCAATTCGCCTGATGAGAACCTTGGGAAAGTTCGAAACGCGTCGCGAGATATGCCTGAATGACACAAAACCGTAAAAATGAGTACAGCTGCCATCATTTTGAAGGTGGGTGATGTAGCAGAGCTTTGGAAAATTTTCTCTTCAGCCCATACAGGCGTCGAGTTGGTTAAAATGGCCGCCATCATTGTTGTGGGTGATGATGTAGCAGAGCCGCATAATTTTTTCTCCGTCCACTGTGACGTCGAGCGTCTCCTCATGTCCATACAGACGTGAGTTATATGCCCCTCACCACATCTGACTAAAACCTACCATGAGTTTTTTCACTAAATTAAACCCTTGCTGGTATAAACCACGGCAATATAGCCCGTGCAATTTGAACCCTGGCGATTTTTGCCCTATATTTTATTATTTCATAATTATATATATGTCTCTCTATGTCAGAACCGCTTACCTCTTTGGGCCTGGGGTTTTCCTTTAGTGGTCAGTAGAACGTAGGCCAGTGCACAGCCATTTCTGGGACCTCAGGGTCCTAGATCTTGGATTTCCTCTTCACCTAACCAAGCCCGCGCCACCGCCTCTGAGCTTTTGGATTGCCCTGCATCTGGATTGGTTTGTGTGTGATGTCTGTGAGTGTATGTATATAATTAATAAATATTAAAATTAAAAACAAAATTTATTGATAGCGAAAAAACTATTTATGAAGCACCATACAGTGCTGAAAGGTATTTAGTAGTGGGAGGGGCACCCCGCCCTCTACCACTATAAAGTCTGGAGGGACCACGCCCTCAAACACTCTGTAGTTGCAGAGGGAACAGAGACAGTTGTCATTCCAATTCGCCTGATGAGAACCTTGGGAAAGTTCGAAACGCGTCGCGAGATATGCCTGAATGACACAAAACCGTAAAAATGAGTACAGCTGCCATCATTTTGAAGGTGGGTGATGTAGCAGAGCTTTGGAAAATTTTCTCTTCAGCCCATACAGGCGTCGAGTTGGTTAAAATGGCCGCCATCATTGTTGTGGGTGATGATGTAGCAGAGCCGCATAATTTTTTCTCCGTCCACTGTGACGTCGAGCGTCTCCTCATGTCCATACAGACGTGAGTTATATGCCCCTCACCACATCTGACTAAAACCTACCATGAGTTTTTTCACTAAATTAAACCCTTGCTGGTATAAACCACGGCAATATAGCCCGTGCAATTTGAACCCTGGCGATTTTTGCCCTATATTTTATTATTTCATAATTATATATATGTCTCTCTATGTCAGAACCGCTTACCTCTTTGGGCCTGGGGTTTTCCTTTAGTGGTCAGTAGAACGTAGGCCAGTGCACAGCCATTTCTGGGACCTCAGGGTCCTAGATCTTGGATTTCCTCTTCACCTAACCAAGCCCGCGCCACCGCCTCTGAGCTTTTGGATTGCCCTGCATCTGGATTGGTTTGTGTGTGATGTCTGTGAGTGTATGTATATAATTAATAAATATTAAAATTAAAAACAAAATTTATTGATAGCGAAAAAACTATTTATGAAGCACCATACAGTGCTGAAAGGTATTTAGTAGTGGGAGGGGCACCCCGCCCTCTACCACTATAAAGTCTGGAGGGACCACGCCCTCAAACACTCTGTAGTTGCAGAGGGAACAGAGACAGTTGTCATTCCAATTCGCCTGATGAGAACCTTGGGAAAGTTCGAAACGCGTCGCGAGATATGCCTGAATGACACAAAACCGTAAAAATGAGTACAGCTGCCATCATTTTGAAGGTGGGTGATGTAGCAGAGCTTTGGAAAATTTTCTCTTCAGCCCATACAGGCGTCGAGTTGGTTAAAATGGCCGCCATCATTGTTGTGGGTGATGATGTAGCAGAGCCGCATAATTTTTTCTCCGTCCACTGTGACGTCGAGCGTCTCCTCATGTCCATACAGACGTGAGTTATATGCCCCTCACCACATCTGACTAAAACCTACCATGAGTTTTTTCACTAAATTAAACCCTTGCTGGTATAAACCACGGCAATATAGCCCGTGCAATTTGAACCCTGGCGATTTTTGCCCTATATTTTATTATTTCATAATTATATATATGTCTCTCTATGTCAGAACCGCTTACCTCTTTGGGCCTGGGGTTTTCCTTTAGTGGTCAGTAGAACGTAGGCCAGTGCACAGCCATTTCTGGGACCTCAGGGTCCTAGATCTTGGATTTCCTCTTCACCTAACCAAGCCCGCGCCACCGCCTCTGAGCTTTTGGATTGCCCTGCATCTGGATTGGTTTGTGTGTGATGTCTGTGAGTGTATGTATATAATTAATAAATATTAAAATTAAAAACAAAATTTATTGATAGCGAAAAAACTATTTATGAAGCACCATACAGTGCTGAAAGGTATTTAGTAGTGGGAGGGGCACCCCGCCCTCTACCACTATAAAGTCTGGAGGGACCACGCCCTCAAACACTCTGTAGTTGCAGAGGGAACAGAGACAGTTGTCATTCCAATTCGCCTGATGAGAACCTTGGGAAAGTTCGAAACGCGTCGCGAGATATGCCTGAATGACACAAAACCGTAAAAATGAGTACAGCTGCCATCATTTTGAAGGTGGGTGATGTAGCAGAGCTTTGGAAAATTTTCTCTTCAGCCCATACAGGCGTCGAGTTGGTTAAAATGGCCGCCATCATTGTTGTGGGTGATGATGTAGCAGAGCCGCATAATTTTTTCTCCGTCCACTGTGACGTCGAGCGTCTCCTCATGTCCATACAGACGTGAGTTATATGCCCCTCACCACATCTGACTAAAACCTACCATGAGTTTTTTCACTAAATTAAACCCTTGCTGGTATAAACCACGGCAATATAGCCCGTGCAATTTGAACCCTGGCGATTTTTGCCCTATATTTTATTATTTCATAATTATATATATGTCTCTCTATGTCAGAACCGCTTACCTCTTTGGGCCTGGGGTTTTCCTTTAGTGGTCAGTAGAACGTAGGCCAGTGCACAGCCATTTCTGGGACCTCAGGGTCCTAGATCTTGGATTTCCTCTTCACCTAACCAAGCCCGCGCCACCGCCTCTGAGCTTTTGGATTGCCCTGCATCTGGATTGGTTTGTGTGTGATGTCTGTGAGTGTATGTATATAATTAATAAATATTAAAATTAAAAACAAAATTTATTGATAGCGAAAAAACTATTTATGAAGCACCATACAGTGCTGAAAGGTATTTAGTAGTGGGAGGGGCACCCCGCCCTCTACCACTATAAAGTCTGGAGGGACCACGCCCTCAAACACTCTGTAGTTGCAGAGGGAACAGAGACAGTTGTCATTCCAATTCGCCTGATGAGAACCTTGGGAAAGTTCGAAACGCGTCGCGAGATATGCCTGAATGACACAAAACCGTAAAAATGAGTACAGCTGCCATCATTTTGAAGGTGGGTGATGTAGCAGAGCTTTGGAAAATTTTCTCTTCAGCCCATACAGGCGTCGAGTTGGTTAAAATGGCCGCCATCATTGTTGTGGGTGATGATGTAGCAGAGCCGCATAATTTTTTCTCCGTCCACTGTGACGTCGAGCGTCTCCTCATGTCCATACAGACGTGAGTTATATGCCCCTCACCACATCTGACTAAAACCTACCATGAGTTTTTTCACTAAATTAAACCCTTGCTGGTATAAACCACGGCAATATAGCCCGTGCAATTTGAACCCTGGCGATTTTTGCCCTATATTTTATTATTTCATAATTATATATATGTCTCTCTATGTCAGAACCGCTTACCTCTTTGGGCCTGGGGTTTTCCTTTAGTGGTCAGTAGAACGTAGGCCAGTGCACAGCCATTTCTGGGACCTCAGGGTCCTAGATCTTGGATTTCCTCTTCACCTAACCAAGCCCGCGCCACCGCCTCTGAGCTTTTGGATTGCCCTGCATCTGGATTGGTTTGTGTGTGATGTCTGTGAGTGTATGTATATAATTAATAAATATTAAAATTAAAAACAAAATTTATTGATAGCGAAAAAACTATTTATGAAGCACCATACAGTGCTGAAAGGTATTTAGTAGTGGGAGGGGCACCCCGCCCTCTACCACTATAAAGTCTGGAGGGACCACGCCCTCAAACACTCTGTAGTTGCAGAGGGAACAGAGACAGTTGTCATTCCAATTCGCCTGATGAGAACCTTGGGAAAGTTCGAAACGCGTCGCGAGATATGCCTGAATGACACAAAACCGTAAAAATGAGTACAGCTGCCATCATTTTGAAGGTGGGTGATGTAGCAGAGCTTTGGAAAATTTTCTCTTCAGCCCATACAGGCGTCGAGTTGGTTAAAATGGCCGCCATCATTGTTGTGGGTGATGATGTAGCAGAGCCGCATAATTTTTTCTCCGTCCACTGTGACGTCGAGCGTCTCCTCATGTCCATACAGACGTGAGTTATATGCCCCTCACCACATCTGACTAAAACCTACCATGAGTTTTTTCACTAAATTAAACCCTTGCTGGTATAAACCACGGCAATATAGCCCGTGCAATTTGAACCCTGGCGATTTTTGCCCTATATTTTATTATTTCATAATTATATATATGTCTCTCTATGTCAGAACCGCTTACCTCTTTGGGCCTGGGGTTTTCCTTTAGTGGTCAGTAGAACGTAGGCCAGTGCACAGCCATTTCTGGGACCTCAGGGTCCTAGATCTTGGATTTCCTCTTCACCTAACCAAGCCCGCGCCACCGCCTCTGAGCTTTTGGATTGCCCTGCATCTGGATTGGTTTGTGTGTGATGTCTGTGAGTGTATGTATATAATTAATAAATATTAAAATTAAAAACAAAATTTATTGATAGCGAAAAAACTATTTATGAAGCACCATACAGTGCTGAAAGGTATTTAGTAGTGGGAGGGGCACCCCGCCCTCTACCACTATAAAGTCTGGAGGGACCACGCCCTCAAACACTCTGTAGTTGCAGAGGGAACAGAGACAGTTGTCATTCCAATTCGCCTGATGAGAACCTTGGGAAAGTTCGAAACGCGTCGCGAGATATGCCTGAATGACACAAAACCGTAAAAATGAGTACAGCTGCCATCATTTTGAAGGTGGGTGATGTAGCAGAGCTTTGGAAAATTTTCTCTTCAGCCCATACAGGCGTCGAGTTGGTTAAAATGGCCGCCATCATTGTTGTGGGTGATGATGTAGCAGAGCCGCATAATTTTTTCTCCGTCCACTGTGACGTCGAGCGTCTCCTCATGTCCATACAGACGTGAGTTATATGCCCCTCACCACATCTGACTAAAACCTACCATGAGTTTTTTCACTAAATTAAACCCTTGCTGGTATAAACCACGGCAATATAGCCCGTGCAATTTGAACCCTGGCGATTTTTGCCCTATATTTTATTATTTCATAATTATATATATGTCTCTCTATGTCAGAACCGCTTACCTCTTTGGGCCTGGGGTTTTCCTTTAGTGGTCAGTAGAACGTAGGCCAGTGCACAGCCATTTCTGGGACCTCAGGGTCCTAGATCTTGGATTTCCTCTTCACCTAACCAAGCCCGCGCCACCGCCTCTGAGCTTTTGGATTGCCCTGCATCTGGATTGGTTTGTGTGTGATGTCTGTGAGTGTATGTATATAATTAATAAATATTAAAATTAAAAACAAAATTTATTGATAGCGAAAAAACTATTTATGAAGCACCATACAGTGCTGAAAGGTATTTAGTAGTGGGAGGGGCACCCCGCCCTCTACCACTATAAAGTCTGGAGGGACCACGCCCTCAAACACTCTGTAGTTGCAGAGGGAACAGAGACAGTTGTCATTCCAATTCGCCTGATGAGAACCTTGGGAAAGTTCGAAACGCGTCGCGAGATATGCCTGAATGACACAAAACCGTAAAAATGAGTACAGCTGCCATCATTTTGAAGGTGGGTGATGTAGCAGAGCTTTGGAAAATTTTCTCTTCAGCCCATACAGGCGTCGAGTTGGTTAAAATGGCCGCCATCATTGTTGTGGGTGATGATGTAGCAGAGCCGCATAATTTTTTCTCCGTCCACTGTGACGTCGAGCGTCTCCTCATGTCCATACAGACGTGAGTTATATGCCCCTCACCACATCTGACTAAAACCTACCATGAGTTTTTTCACTAAATTAAACCCTTGCTGGTATAAACCACGGCAATATAGCCCGTGCAATTTGAACCCTGGCGATTTTTGCCCTATATTTTATTATTTCATAATTATATATATGTCTCTCTATGTCAGAACCGCTTACCTCTTTGGGCCTGGGGTTTTCCTTTAGTGGTCAGTAGAACGTAGGCCAGTGCACAGCCATTTCTGGGACCTCAGGGTCCTAGATCTTGGATTTCCTCTTCACCTAACCAAGCCCGCGCCACCGCCTCTGAGCTTTTGGATTGCCCTGCATCTGGATTGGTTTGTGTGTGATGTCTGTGAGTGTATGTATATAATTAATAAATATTAAAATTAAAAACAAAATTTATTGATAGCGAAAAAACTATTTATGAAGCACCATACAGTGCTGAAAGGTATTTAGTAGTGGGAGGGGCACCCCGCCCTCTACCACTATAAAGTCTGGAGGGACCACGCCCTCAAACACTCTGTAGTTGCAGAGGGAACAGAGACAGTTGTCATTCCAATTCGCCTGATGAGAACCTTGGGAAAGTTCGAAACGCGTCGCGAGATATGCCTGAATGACACAAAACCGTAAAAATGAGTACAGCTGCCATCATTTTGAAGGTGGGTGATGTAGCAGAGCTTTGGAAAATTTTCTCTTCAGCCCATACAGGCGTCGAGTTGGTTAAAATGGCCGCCATCATTGTTGTGGGTGATGATGTAGCAGAGCCGCATAATTTTTTCTCCGTCCACTGTGACGTCGAGCGTCTCCTCATGTCCATACAGACGTGAGTTATATGCCCCTCACCACATCTGACTAAAACCTACCATGAGTTTTTTCACTAAATTAAACCCTTGCTGGTATAAACCACGGCAATATAGCCCGTGCAATTTGAACCCTGGCGATTTTTGCCCTATATTTTATTATTTCATAATTATATATATGTCTCTCTATGTCAGAACCGCTTACCTCTTTGGGCCTGGGGTTTTCCTTTAGTGGTCAGTAGAACGTAGGCCAGTGCACAGCCATTTCTGGGACCTCAGGGTCCTAGATCTTGGATTTCCTCTTCACCTAACCAAGCCCGCGCCACCGCCTCTGAGCTTTTGGATTGCCCTGCATCTGGATTGGTTTGTGTGTGATGTCTGTGAGTGTATGTATATAATTAATAAATATTAAAATTAAAAACAAAATTTATTGATAGCGAAAAAACTATTTATGAAGCACCATACAGTGCTGAAAGGTATTTAGTAGTGGGAGGGGCACCCCGCCCTCTACCACTATAAAGTCTGGAGGGACCACGCCCTCAAACACTCTGTAGTTGCAGAGGGAACAGAGACAGTTGTCATTCCAATTCGCCTGATGAGAACCTTGGGAAAGTTCGAAACGCGTCGCGAGATATGCCTGAATGACACAAAACCGTAAAAATGAGTACAGCTGCCATCATTTTGAAGGTGGGTGATGTAGCAGAGCTTTGGAAAATTTTCTCTTCAGCCCATACAGGCGTCGAGTTGGTTAAAATGGCCGCCATCATTGTTGTGGGTGATGATGTAGCAGAGCCGCATAATTTTTTCTCCGTCCACTGTGACGTCGAGCGTCTCCTCATGTCCATACAGACGTGAGTTATATGCCCCTCACCACATCTGACTAAAACCTACCATGAGTTTTTTCACTAAATTAAACCCTTGCTGGTATAAACCACGGCAATATAGCCCGTGCAATTTGAACCCTGGCGATTTTTGCCCTATATTTTATTATTTCATAATTATATATATGTCTCTCTATGTCAGAACCGCTTACCTCTTTGGGCCTGGGGTTTTCCTTTAGTGGTCAGTAGAACGTAGGCCAGTGCACAGCCATTTCTGGGACCTCAGGGTCCTAGATCTTGGATTTCCTCTTCACCTAACCAAGCCCGCGCCACCGCCTCTGAGCTTTTGGATTGCCCTGCATCTGGATTGGTTTGTGTGTGATGTCTGTGAGTGTATGTATATAATTAATAAATATTAAAATTAAAAACAAAATTTATTGATAGCGAAAAAACTATTTATGAAGCACCATACAGTGCTGAAAGGTATTTAGTAGTGGGAGGGGCACCCCGCCCTCTACCACTATAAAGTCTGGAGGGACCACGCCCTCAAACACTCTGTAGTTGCAGAGGGAACAGAGACAGTTGTCATTCCAATTCGCCTGATGAGAACCTTGGGAAAGTTCGAAACGCGTCGCGAGATATGCCTGAATGACACAAAACCGTAAAAATGAGTACAGCTGCCATCATTTTGAAGGTGGGTGATGTAGCAGAGCTTTGGAAAATTTTCTCTTCAGCCCATACAGGCGTCGAGTTGGTTAAAATGGCCGCCATCATTGTTGTGGGTGATGATGTAGCAGAGCCGCATAATTTTTTCTCCGTCCACTGTGACGTCGAGCGTCTCCTCATGTCCATACAGACGTGAGTTATATGCCCCTCACCACATCTGACTAAAACCTACCATGAGTTTTTTCACTAAATTAAACCCTTGCTGGTATAAACCACGGCAATATAGCCCGTGCAATTTGAACCCTGGCGATTTTTGCCCTATATTTTATTATTTCATAATTATATATATGTCTCTCTATGTCAGAACCGCTTACCTCTTTGGGCCTGGGGTTTTCCTTTAGTGGTCAGTAGAACGTAGGCCAGTGCACAGCCATTTCTGGGACCTCAGGGTCCTAGATCTTGGATTTCCTCTTCACCTAACCAAGCCCGCGCCACCGCCTCTGAGCTTTTGGATTGCCCTGCATCTGGATTGGTTTGTGTGTGATGTCTGTGAGTGTATGTATATAATTAATAAATATTAAAATTAAAAACAAAATTTATTGATAGCGAAAAAACTATTTATGAAGCACCATACAGTGCTGAAAGGTATTTAGTAGTGGGAGGGGCACCCCGCCCTCTACCACTATAAAGTCTGGAGGGACCACGCCCTCAAACACTCTGTAGTTGCAGAGGGAACAGAGACAGTTGTCATTCCAATTCGCCTGATGAGAACCTTGGGAAAGTTCGAAACGCGTCGCGAGATATGCCTGAATGACACAAAACCGTAAAAATGAGTACAGCTGCCATCATTTTGAAGGTGGGTGATGTAGCAGAGCTTTGGAAAATTTTCTCTTCAGCCCATACAGGCGTCGAGTTGGTTAAAATGGCCGCCATCATTGTTGTGGGTGATGATGTAGCAGAGCCGCATAATTTTTTCTCCGTCCACTGTGACGTCGAGCGTCTCCTCATGTCCATACAGACGTGAGTTATATGCCCCTCACCACATCTGACTAAAACCTACCATGAGTTTTTTCACTAAATTAAACCCTTGCTGGTATAAACCACGGCAATATAGCCCGTGCAATTTGAACCCTGGCGATTTTTGCCCTATATTTTATTATTTCATAATTATATATATGTCTCTCTATGTCAGAACCGCTTACCTCTTTGGGCCTGGGGTTTTCCTTTAGTGGTCAGTAGAACGTAGGCCAGTGCACAGCCATTTCTGGGACCTCAGGGTCCTAGATCTTGGATTTCCTCTTCACCTAACCAAGCCCGCGCCACCGCCTCTGAGCTTTTGGATTGCCCTGCATCTGGATTGGTTTGTGTGTGATGTCTGTGAGTGTATGTATATAATTAATAAATATTAAAATTAAAAACAAAATTTATTGATAGCGAAAAAACTATTTATGAAGCACCATACAGTGCTGAAAGGTATTTAGTAGTGGGAGGGGCACCCCGCCCTCTACCACTATAAAGTCTGGAGGGACCACGCCCTCAAACACTCTGTAGTTGCAGAGGGAACAGAGACAGTTGTCATTCCAATTCGCCTGATGAGAACCTTGGGAAAGTTCGAAACGCGTCGCGAGATATGCCTGAATGACACAAAACCGTAAAAATGAGTACAGCTGCCATCATTTTGAAGGTGGGTGATGTAGCAGAGCTTTGGAAAATTTTCTCTTCAGCCCATACAGGCGTCGAGTTGGTTAAAATGGCCGCCATCATTGTTGTGGGTGATGATGTAGCAGAGCCGCATAATTTTTTCTCCGTCCACTGTGACGTCGAGCGTCTCCTCATGTCCATACAGACGTGAGTTATATGCCCCTCACCACATCTGACTAAAACCTACCATGAGTTTTTTCACTAAATTAAACCCTTGCTGGTATAAACCACGGCAATATAGCCCGTGCAATTTGAACCCTGGCGATTTTTGCCCTATATTTTATTATTTCATAATTATATATATGTCTCTCTATGTCAGAACCGCTTACCTCTTTGGGCCTGGGGTTTTCCTTTAGTGGTCAGTAGAACGTAGGCCAGTGCACAGCCATTTCTGGGACCTCAGGGTCCTAGATCTTGGATTTCCTCTTCACCTAACCAAGCCCGCGCCACCGCCTCTGAGCTTTTGGATTGCCCTGCATCTGGATTGGTTTGTGTGTGATGTCTGTGAGTGTATGTATATAATTAATAAATATTAAAATTAAAAACAAAATTTATTGATAGCGAAAAAACTATTTATGAAGCACCATACAGTGCTGAAAGGTATTTAGTAGTGGGAGGGGCACCCCGCCCTCTACCACTATAAAGTCTGGAGGGACCACGCCCTCAAACACTCTGTAGTTGCAGAGGGAACAGAGACAGTTGTCATTCCAATTCGCCTGATGAGAACCTTGGGAAAGTTCGAAACGCGTCGCGAGATATGCCTGAATGACACAAAACCGTAAAAATGAGTACAGCTGCCATCATTTTGAAGGTGGGTGATGTAGCAGAGCTTTGGAAAATTTTCTCTTCAGCCCATACAGGCGTCGAGTTGGTTAAAATGGCCGCCAT
This sequence comes from Scardinius erythrophthalmus, assembly GCF_964197995.2. Lineage (NCBI taxonomy): Eukaryota > Metazoa > Chordata > Actinopteri > Cypriniformes > Leuciscidae > Scardinius > Scardinius erythrophthalmus. The sequence continues at coordinate 39,606 of NW_028296300.1, forward strand.
CATTGTTGTGGGTGATGATGTAGCAGAGCCGCATAATTTTTTCTCCGTCCACTGTGACGTCGAGCGTCTCCTCATGTCCATACAGACGTGAGTTATATGCCCCTCACCACATCTGACTAAAACCTACCATGAGTTTTTTCACTAAATTAAACCCTTGCTGGTATAAACCACGGCAATATAGCCCGTGCAATTTGAACCCTGGCGATTTTTGCCCTATATTTTATTATTTCATAATTATATATATGTCTCTCTATGTCAGAACCGCTTACCTCTTTGGGCCTGGGGTTTTCCTTTAGTGGTCAGTAGAACGTAGGCCAGTGCACAGCCATTTCTGGGACCTCAGGGTCCTAGATCTTGGATTTCCTCTTCACCTAACCAAGCCCGCGCCACCGCCTCTGAGCTTTTGGATTGCCCTGCATCTGGATTGGTTTGTGTGTGATGTCTGTGAGTGTATGTATATAATTAATAAATATTAAAATTAAAAACAAAATTTATTGATAGCGAAAAAACTATTTATGAAGCACCATACAGTGCTGAAAGGTATTTAGTAGTGGGAGGGGCACCCCGCCCTCTACCACTATAAAGTCTGGAGGGACCACGCCCTCAAACACTCTGTAGTTGCAGAGGGAACAGAGACAGTTGTCATTCCAATTCGCCTGATGAGAACCTTGGGAAAGTTCGAAACGCGTCGCGAGATATGCCTGAATGACACAAAACCGTAAAAATGAGTACAGCTGCCATCATTTTGAAGGTGGGTGATGTAGCAGAGCTTTGGAAAATTTTCTCTTCAGCCCATACAGGCGTCGAGTTGGTTAAAATGGCCGCCATCATTGTTGTGGGTGATGATGTAGCAGAGCCGCATAATTTTTTCTCCGTCCACTGTGACGTCGAGCGTCTCCTCATGTCCATACAGACGTGAGTTATATGCCCCTCACCACATCTGACTAAAACCTACCATGAGTTTTTTCACTAAATTAAACCCTTGCTGGTATAAACCACGGCAATATAGCCCGTGCAATTTGAACCCTGGCGATTTTTGCCCTATATTTTATTATTTCATAATTATATATATGTCTCTCTATGTCAGAACCGCTTACCTCTTTGGGCCTGGGGTTTTCCTTTAGTGGTCAGTAGAACGTAGGCCAGTGCACAGCCATTTCTGGGACCTCAGGGTCCTAGATCTTGGATTTCCTCTTCACCTAACCAAGCCCGCGCCACCGCCTCTGAGCTTTTGGATTGCCCTGCATCTGGATTGGTTTGTGTGTGATGTCTGTGAGTGTATGTATATAATTAATAAATATTAAAATTAAAAACAAAATTTATTGATAGCGAAAAAACTATTTATGAAGCACCATACAGTGCTGAAAGGTATTTAGTAGTGGGAGGGGCACCCCGCCCTCTACCACTATAAAGTCTGGAGGGACCACGCCCTCAAACACTCTGTAGTTGCAGAGGGAACAGAGACAGTTGTCATTCCAATTCGCCTGATGAGAACCTTGGGAAAGTTCGAAACGCGTCGCGAGATATGCCTGAATGACACAAAACCGTAAAAATGAGTACAGCTGCCATCATTTTGAAGGTGGGTGATGTAGCAGAGCTTTGGAAAATTTTCTCTTCAGCCCATACAGGCGTCGAGTTGGTTAAAATGGCCGCCATCATTGTTGTGGGTGATGATGTAGCAGAGCCGCATAATTTTTTCTCCGTCCACTGTGACGTCGAGCGTCTCCTCATGTCCATACAGACGTGAGTTATATGCCCCTCACCACATCTGACTAAAACCTACCATGAGTTTTTTCACTAAATTAAACCCTTGCTGGTATAAACCACGGCAATATAGCCCGTGCAATTTGAACCCTGGCGATTTTTGCCCTATATTTTATTATTTCATAATTATATATATGTCTCTCTATGTCAGAACCGCTTACCTCTTTGGGCCTGGGGTTTTCCTTTAGTGGTCAGTAGAACGTAGGCCAGTGCACAGCCATTTCTGGGACCTCAGGGTCCTAGATCTTGGATTTCCTCTTCACCTAACCAAGCCCGCGCCACCGCCTCTGAGCTTTTGGATTGCCCTGCATCTGGATTGGTTTGTGTGTGATGTCTGTGAGTGTATGTATATAATTAATAAATATTAAAATTAAAAACAAAATTTATTGATAGCGAAAAAACTATTTATGAAGCACCATACAGTGCTGAAAGGTATTTAGTAGTGGGAGGGGCACCCCGCCCTCTACCACTATAAAGTCTGGAGGGACCACGCCCTCAAACACTCTGTAGTTGCAGAGGGAACAGAGACAGTTGTCATTCCAATTCGCCTGATGAGAACCTTGGGAAAGTTCGAAACGCGTCGCGAGATATGCCTGAATGACACAAAACCGTAAAAATGAGTACAGCTGCCATCATTTTGAAGGTGGGTGATGTAGCAGAGCTTTGGAAAATTTTCTCTTCAGCCCATACAGGCGTCGAGTTGGTTAAAATGGCCGCCATCATTGTTGTGGGTGATGATGTAGCAGAGCCGCATAATTTTTTCTCCGTCCACTGTGACGTCGAGCGTCTCCTCATGTCCATACAGACGTGAGTTATATGCCCCTCACCACATCTGACTAAAACCTACCATGAGTTTTTTCACTAAATTAAACCCTTGCTGGTATAAACCACGGCAATATAGCCCGTGCAATTTGAACCCTGGCGATTTTTGCCCTATATTTTATTATTTCATAATTATATATATGTCTCTCTATGTCAGAACCGCTTACCTCTTTGGGCCTGGGGTTTTCCTTTAGTGGTCAGTAGAACGTAGGCCAGTGCACAGCCATTTCTGGGACCTCAGGGTCCTAGATCTTGGATTTCCTCTTCACCTAACCAAGCCCGCGCCACCGCCTCTGAGCTTTTGGATTGCCCTGCATCTGGATTGGTTTGTGTGTGATGTCTGTGAGTGTATGTATATAATTAATAAATATTAAAATTAAAAACAAAATTTATTGATAGCGAAAAAACTATTTATGAAGCACCATACAGTGCTGAAAGGTATTTAGTAGTGGGAGGGGCACCCCGCCCTCTACCACTATAAAGTCTGGAGGGACCACGCCCTCAAACACTCTGTAGTTGCAGAGGGAACAGAGACAGTTGTCATTCCAATTCGCCTGATGAGAACCTTGGGAAAGTTCGAAACGCGTCGCGAGATATGCCTGAATGACACAAAACCGTAAAAATGAGTACAGCTGCCATCATTTTGAAGGTGGGTGATGTAGCAGAGCTTTGGAAAATTTTCTCTTCAGCCCATACAGGCGTCGAGTTGGTTAAAATGGCCGCCATCATTGTTGTGGGTGATGATGTAGCAGAGCCGCATAATTTTTTCTCCGTCCACTGTGACGTCGAGCGTCTCCTCATGTCCATACAGACGTGAGTTATATGCCCCTCACCACATCTGACTAAAACCTACCATGAGTTTTTTCACTAAATTAAACCCTTGCTGGTATAAACCACGGCAATATAGCCCGTGCAATTTGAACCCTGGCGATTTTTGCCCTATATTTTATTATTTCATAATTATATATATGTCTCTCTATGTCAGAACCGCTTACCTCTTTGGGCCTGGGGTTTTCCTTTAGTGGTCAGTAGAACGTAGGCCAGTGCACAGCCATTTCTGGGACCTCAGGGTCCTAGATCTTGGATTTCCTCTTCACCTAACCAAGCCCGCGCCACCGCCTCTGAGCTTTTGGATTGCCCTGCATCTGGATTGGTTTGTGTGTGATGTCTGTGAGTGTATGTATATAATTAATAAATATTAAAATTAAAAACAAAATTTATTGATAGCGAAAAAACTATTTATGAAGCACCATACAGTGCTGAAAGGTATTTAGTAGTGGGAGGGGCACCCCGCCCTCTACCACTATAAAGTCTGGAGGGACCACGCCCTCAAACACTCTGTAGTTGCAGAGGGAACAGAGACAGTTGTCATTCCAATTCGCCTGATGAGAACCTTGGGAAAGTTCGAAACGCGTCGCGAGATATGCCTGAATGACACAAAACCGTAAAAATGAGTACAGCTGCCATCATTTTGAAGGTGGGTGATGTAGCAGAGCTTTGGAAAATTTTCTCTTCAGCCCATACAGGCGTCGAGTTGGTTAAAATGGCCGCCATCATTGTTGTGGGTGATGATGTAGCAGAGCCGCATAATTTTTTCTCCGTCCACTGTGACGTCGAGCGTCTCCTCATGTCCATACAGACGTGAGTTATATGCCCCTCACCACATCTGACTAAAACCTACCATGAGTTTTTTCACTAAATTAAACCCTTGCTGGTATAAACCACGGCAATATAGCCCGTGCAATTTGAACCCTGGCGATTTTTGCCCTATATTTTATTATTTCATAATTATATATATGTCTCTCTATGTCAGAACCGCTTACCTCTTTGGGCCTGGGGTTTTCCTTTAGTGGTCAGTAGAACGTAGGCCAGTGCACAGCCATTTCTGGGACCTCAGGGTCCTAGATCTTGGATTTCCTCTTCACCTAACCAAGCCCGCGCCACCGCCTCTGAGCTTTTGGATTGCCCTGCATCTGGATTGGTTTGTGTGTGATGTCTGTGAGTGTATGTATATAATTAATAAATATTAAAATTAAAAACAAAATTTATTGATAGCGAAAAAACTATTTATGAAGCACCATACAGTGCTGAAAGGTATTTAGTAGTGGGAGGGGCACCCCGCCCTCTACCACTATAAAGTCTGGAGGGACCACGCCCTCAAACACTCTGTAGTTGCAGAGGGAACAGAGACAGTTGTCATTCCAATTCGCCTGATGAGAACCTTGGGAAAGTTCGAAACGCGTCGCGAGATATGCCTGAATGACACAAAACCGTAAAAATGAGTACAGCTGCCATCATTTTGAAGGTGGGTGATGTAGCAGAGCTTTGGAAAATTTTCTCTTCAGCCCATACAGGCGTCGAGTTGGTTAAAATGGCCGCCATCATTGTTGTGGGTGATGATGTAGCAGAGCCGCATAATTTTTTCTCCGTCCACTGTGACGTCGAGCGTCTCCTCATGTCCATACAGACGTGAGTTATATGCCCCTCACCACATCTGACTAAAACCTACCATGAGTTTTTTCACTAAATTAAACCCTTGCTGGTATAAACCACGGCAATATAGCCCGTGCAATTTGAACCCTGGCGATTTTTGCCCTATATTTTATTATTTCATAATTATATATATGTCTCTCTATGTCAGAACCGCTTACCTCTTTGGGCCTGGGGTTTTCCTTTAGTGGTCAGTAGAACGTAGGCCAGTGCACAGCCATTTCTGGGACCTCAGGGTCCTAGATCTTGGATTTCCTCTTCACCTAACCAAGCCCGCGCCACCGCCTCTGAGCTTTTGGATTGCCCTGCATCTGGATTGGTTTGTGTGTGATGTCTGTGAGTGTATGTATATAATTAATAAATATTAAAATTAAAAACAAAATTTATTGATAGCGAAAAAACTATTTATGAAGCACCATACAGTGCTGAAAGGTATTTAGTAGTGGGAGGGGCACCCCGCCCTCTACCACTATAAAGTCTGGAGGGACCACGCCCTCAAACACTCTGTAGTTGCAGAGGGAACAGAGACAGTTGTCATTCCAATTCGCCTGATGAGAACCTTGGGAAAGTTCGAAACGCGTCGCGAGATATGCCTGAATGACACAAAACCGTAAAAATGAGTACAGCTGCCATCATTTTGAAGGTGGGTGATGTAGCAGAGCTTTGGAAAATTTTCTCTTCAGCCCATACAGGCGTCGAGTTGGTTAAAATGGCCGCCATCATTGTTGTGGGTGATGATGTAGCAGAGCCGCATAATTTTTTCTCCGTCCACTGTGACGTCGAGCGTCTCCTCATGTCCATACAGACGTGAGTTATATGCCCCTCACCACATCTGACTAAAACCTACCATGAGTTTTTTCACTAAATTAAACCCTTGCTGGTATAAACCACGGCAATATAGCCCGTGCAATTTGAACCCTGGCGATTTTTGCCCTATATTTTATTATTTCATAATTATATATATGTCTCTCTATGTCAGAACCGCTTACCTCTTTGGGCCTGGGGTTTTCCTTTAGTGGTCAGTAGAACGTAGGCCAGTGCACAGCCATTTCTGGGACCTCAGGGTCCTAGATCTTGGATTTCCTCTTCACCTAACCAAGCCCGCGCCACCGCCTCTGAGCTTTTGGATTGCCCTGCATCTGGATTGGTTTGTGTGTGATGTCTGTGAGTGTATGTATATAATTAATAAATATTAAAATTAAAAACAAAATTTATTGATAGCGAAAAAACTATTTATGAAGCACCATACAGTGCTGAAAGGTATTTAGTAGTGGGAGGGGCACCCCGCCCTCTACCACTATAAAGTCTGGAGGGACCACGCCCTCAAACACTCTGTAGTTGCAGAGGGAACAGAGACAGTTGTCATTCCAATTCGCCTGATGAGAACCTTGGGAAAGTTCGAAACGCGTCGCGAGATATGCCTGAATGACACAAAACCGTAAAAATGAGTACAGCTGCCATCATTTTGAAGGTGGGTGATGTAGCAGAGCTTTGGAAAATTTTCTCTTCAGCCCATACAGGCGTCGAGTTGGTTAAAATGGCCGCCATCATTGTTGTGGGTGATGATGTAGCAGAGCCGCATAATTTTTTCTCCGTCCACTGTGACGTCGAGCGTCTCCTCATGTCCATACAGACGTGAGTTATATGCCCCTCACCACATCTGACTAAAACCTACCATGAGTTTTTTCACTAAATTAAACCCTTGCTGGTATAAACCACGGCAATATAGCCCGTGCAATTTGAACCCTGGCGATTTTTGCCCTATATTTTATTATTTCATAATTATATATATGTCTCTCTATGTCAGAACCGCTTACCTCTTTGGGCCTGGGGTTTTCCTTTAGTGGTCAGTAGAACGTAGGCCAGTGCACAGCCATTTCTGGGACCTCAGGGTCCTAGATCTTGGATTTCCTCTTCACCTAACCAAGCCCGCGCCACCGCCTCTGAGCTTTTGGATTGCCCTGCATCTGGATTGGTTTGTGTGTGATGTCTGTGAGTGTATGTATATAATTAATAAATATTAAAATTAAAAACAAAATTTATTGATAGCGAAAAAACTATTTATGAAGCACCATACAGTGCTGAAAGGTATTTAGTAGTGGGAGGGGCACCCCGCCCTCTACCACTATAAAGTCTGGAGGGACCACGCCCTCAAACACTCTGTAGTTGCAGAGGGAACAGAGACAGTTGTCATTCCAATTCGCCTGATGAGAACCTTGGGAAAGTTCGAAACGCGTCGCGAGATATGCCTGAATGACACAAAACCGTAAAAATGAGTACAGCTGCCATCATTTTGAAGGTGGGTGATGTAGCAGAGCTTTGGAAAATTTTCTCTTCAGCCCATACAGGCGTCGAGTTGGTTAAAATGGCCGCCATCATTGTTGTGGGTGATGATGTAGCAGAGCCGCATAATTTTTTCTCCGTCCACTGTGACGTCGAGCGTCTCCTCATGTCCATACAGACGTGAGTTATATGCCCCTCACCACATCTGACTAAAACCTACCATGAGTTTTTTCACTAAATTAAACCCTTGCTGGTATAAACCACGGCAATATAGCCCGTGCAATTTGAACCCTGGCGATTTTTGCCCTATATTTTATTATTTCATAATTATATATATGTCTCTCTATGTCAGAACCGCTTACCTCTTTGGGCCTGGGGTTTTCCTTTAGTGGTCAGTAGAACGTAGGCCAGTGCACAGCCATTTCTGGGACCTCAGGGTCCTAGATCTTGGATTTCCTCTTCACCTAACCAAGCCCGCGCCACCGCCTCTGAGCTTTTGGATTGCCCTGCATCTGGATTGGTTTGTGTGTGATGTCTGTGAGTGTATGTATATAATTAATAAATATTAAAATTAAAAACAAAATTTATTGATAGCGAAAAAACTATTTATGAAGCACCATACAGTGCTGAAAGGTATTTAGTAGTGGGAGGGGCACCCCGCCCTCTACCACTATAAAGTCTGGAGGGACCACGCCCTCAAACACTCTGTAGTTGCAGAGGGAACAGAGACAGTTGTCATTCCAATTCGCCTGATGAGAACCTTGGGAAAGTTCGAAACGCGTCGCGAGATATGCCTGAATGACACAAAACCGTAAAAATGAGTACAGCTGCCATCATTTTGAAGGTGGGTGATGTAGCAGAGCTTTGGAAAATTTTCTCTTCAGCCCATACAGGCGTCGAGTTGGTTAAAATGGCCGCCATCATTGTTGTGGGTGATGATGTAGCAGAGCCGCATAATTTTTTCTCCGTCCACTGTGACGTCGAGCGTCTCCTCATGTCCATACAGACGTGAGTTATATGCCCCTCACCACATCTGACTAAAACCTACCATGAGTTTTTTCACTAAATTAAACCCTTGCTGGTATAAACCACGGCAATATAGCCCGTGCAATTTGAACCCTGGCGATTTTTGCCCTATATTTTATTATTTCATAATTATATATATGTCTCTCTATGTCAGAACCGCTTACCTCTTTGGGCCTGGGGTTTTCCTTTAGTGGTCAGTAGAACGTAGGCCAGTGCACAGCCATTTCTGGGACCTCAGGGTCCTAGATCTTGGATTTCCTCTTCACCTAACCAAGCCCGCGCCACCGCCTCTGAGCTTTTGGATTGCCCTGCATCTGGATTGGTTTGTGTGTGATGTCTGTGAGTGTATGTATATAATTAATAAATATTAAAATTAAAAACAAAATTTATTGATAGCGAAAAAACTATTTATGAAGCACCATACAGTGCTGAAAGGTATTTAGTAGTGGGAGGGGCACCCCGCCCTCTACCACTATAAAGTCTGGAGGGACCACGCCCTCAAACACTCTGTAGTTGCAGAGGGAACAGAGACAGTTGTCATTCCAATTCGCCTGATGAGAACCTTGGGAAAGTTCGAAACGCGTCGCGAGATATGCCTGAATGACACAAAACCGTAAAAATGAGTACAGCTGCCATCATTTTGAAGGTGGGTGATGTAGCAGAGCTTTGGAAAATTTTCTCTTCAGCCCATACAGGCGTCGAGTTGGTTAAAATGGCCGCCATCATTGTTGTGGGTGATGATGTAGCAGAGCCGCATAATTTTTTCTCCGTCCACTGTGACGTCGAGCGTCTCCTCATGTCCATACAGACGTGAGTTATATGCCCCTCACCACATCTGACTAAAACCTACCATGAGTTTTTTCACTAAATTAAACCCTTGCTGGTATAAACCACGGCAATATAGCCCGTGCAATTTGAACCCTGGCGATTTTTGCCCTATATTTTATTATTTCATAATTATATATATGTCTCTCTATGTCAGAACCGCTTACCTCTTTGGGCCTGGGGTTTTCCTTTAGTGGTCAGTAGAACGTAGGCCAGTGCACAGCCATTTCTGGGACCTCAGGGTCCTAGATCTTGGATTTCCTCTTCACCTAACCCATTTCTGGGACCTCAGGGTCCTAGATCTTGGATTTCCTCTTCACCTAACCAAGCCCGCGCCACCGCCTCTGAGCTTTTGGATTGCCCTTCGTCTGGATTGGATTGTGTGTGATGTCTGTGAGTGTATGTGTATGATTATTAAATATTAAAATTAAAAACAAAATTTATTGATAGTGAAAAAACTATTTATGAAGCACCATACAGTGCTGAAAGGTATTTAGTAGTGGGAGGGGCACCCCGCCCTCTACCACTATAAAGTCTGGAGGGACCACGCCCTCAAGCACTCTGTAGTTGCAGAGGGAACAGAGACAGTTGTCATTCCAATTCGCCTGATGAGAACCTTGGGAAAGTTCGAAACGCGTCGCGAGATATGCCTGAATGACACAAAAACCGTAAAAATGAGTACAGCTGCCATCATTTTGAAGGTGGGTGATGTAGCAGAGCTTTGGAAAATTTTCTCTTCAGCCCATACAGGCGTCGAGTTGGTTAAAATGGCCGCCATCATTGTTGTGGGTGATGATGTTGCAGAGCCACATATAATAATTTTTTCTCCGTCCACTGTGACGTCGAGCGTCTCCTCATGTCCATACAGACGTGAGTTATATGCCCCTCACCACATCTGACTAAAACCTACCAAAAGTTTTTTCATTAAATTAAACCCTTGGCGGTATAAACCACGGCAACATAGCCCGTTTGATTTGAAACCTGGCGATTTTAGCCCTCTATTTTTTTATTTAATAATTATATATGTATCTCTCTATGGTGTGACCATTCTCCTTTCTGGGCCTGTGGTGTCCTTTAGTGGTCAGTAGAAAGTAGGCCAGTGCACAGCCATTTCTGGGACCTCAGGGTCCTAGATCTTGGATTTCCTCTTCACCTAACCAAGCCCGCGCCACCGCCTCTGAGCTTTTGGATTGCCCTTCGTCTGGATTGGATTGTGTGTGATGTCTGTGAGTGTATGTGTATGATTATTAAATATTAAAATTAAAAACAAAATTTATTGATAGTGAAAAAACTATTTATGAAGCACCATACAGTGCTGAAAGGTATTTAGTAGTGGGAGGGGCACCCCGCCCTCTACCACTATAAAGTCTGGAGGGACCACGCCCTCAAGCACTCTGTAGTTGCAGAGGGAACAGAGACAGTTGTCATTCCAATTCGCCTGATGAGAACCTTGGGAAAGTTCGAAACGCGTCGCGAGATATGCCTGAATGACACAAAAACCGTAAAAATGAGTACAGCTGCCATCATTTTGAAGGTGGGTGATGTAGCAGAGCTTTGGAAAATTTTCTCTTCAGCCCATACAGGCGTCGAGTTGGTTAAAATGGCCGCCATCATTGTTGTGGGTGATGATGTTGCAGAGCCACATATAATAATTTTTTCTCCGTCCACTGTGACGTCGAGCGTCTCCTCATGTCCATACAGACGTGAGTTATATGCCCCTCACCACATCTGACTAAAACCTACCAAAAGTTTTTTCATTAAATTAAACCCTTGGCGGTATAAACCACGGCAACATAGCCCGTTTGATTTGAAACCTGGCGATTTTAGCCCTCTATTTTTTTATTTAATAATTATATATGTATCTCTCTATGGTGTGACCATTCTCCTTTCTGGGCCTGTGGTGTCCTTTAGTGGTCAGTAGAAAGTAGGCCAGTGCACAGCCATTTCTGGGACCTCAGGGTCCTAGATCTTGGATTTCCTCTTCACCTAACCAAGCCCGCGCCACCGCCTCTGAGCTTTTGGATTGCCCTTCGTCTGGATTGGATTGTGTGTGATGTCTGTGAGTGTATGTGTATGATTATTAAATATTAAAATTAAAAACAAAATTTATTGATAGTGAAAAAACTATTTATGAAGCACCATACAGTGCTGAAAGGTATTTAGTAGTGGGAGGGGCACCCCGCCCTCTACCACTATAAAGTCTGGAGGGACCACGCCCTCAAGCACTCTGTAGTTGCAGAGGGAACAGAGACAGTTGTCATTCCAATTCGCCTGATGAGAACCTTGGGAAAGTTCGAAACGCGTCGCGAGATATGCCTGAATGACACAAAAACCGTAAAAATGAGTACAGCTGCCATCATTTTGAAGGTGGGTGATGTAGCAGAGCTTTGGAAAATTTTCTCTTCAGCCCATACAGGCGTCGAGTTGGTTAAAATGGCCGCCATCATTGTTGTGGGTGATGATGTTGCAGAGCCACATATAATAATTTTTTCTCCGTCCACTGTGACGTCGAGCGTCTCCTCATGTCCATACAGACGTGAGTTATATGCCCCTCACCACATCTGACTAAAACCTACCAAAAGTTTTTTCATTAAATTAAACCCTTGGCGGTATAAACCACGGCAACATAGCCCGTTTGATTTGAAACCTGGCGATTTTAGCCCTCTATTTTTTTATTTAATAATTATATATGTATCTCTCTATGGTGTGACCATTCTCCTTTCTGGGCCTGTGGTGTCCTTTAGTGGTCAGTAGAAAGTAGGCCAGTGCACAGCCATTTCTGGGACCTCAGGGTCCTAGATCTTGGATTTCCTCTTCACCTAACCAAGCCCGCGCCACCGCCTCTGAGCTTTTGGATTGCCCTTCGTCTGGATTGGATTGTGTGTGATGTCTGTGAGTGTATGTGTATGATTATTAAATATTAAAATTAAAAACAAAATTTATTGATAGTGAAAAAACTATTTATGAAGCACCATACAGTGCTGAAAGGTATTTAGTAGTGGGAGGGGCACCCCGCCCTCTACCACTATAAAGTCTGGAGGGACCACGCCCTCAAGCACTCTGTAGTTGCAGAGGGAACAGAGACAGTTGTCATTCCAATTCGCCTGATGAGAACCTTGGGAAAGTTCGAAACGCGTCGCGAGATATGCCTGAATGACACAAAAACCGTAAAAATGAGTACAGCTGCCATCATTTTGAAGGTGGGTGATGTAGCAGAGCTTTGGAAAATTTTCTCTTCAGCCCATACAGGCGTCGAGTTGGTTAAAATGGCCGCCATCATTGTTGTGGGTGATGATGTTGCAGAGCCACATATAATAATTTTTTCTCCGTCCACTGTGACGTCGAGCGTCTCCTCATGTCCATACAGACGTGAGTTATATGCCCCTCACCACATCTGACTAAAACCTACCAAAAGTTTTTTCATTAAATTAAACCCTTGGCGGTATAAACCACGGCAACATAGCCCGTTTGATTTGAAACCTGGCGATTTTAGCCCTCTATTTTTTTATTTAATAATTATATATGTATCTCTCTATGGTGTGACCATTCTCCTTTCTGGGCCTGTGGTGTCCTTTAGTGGTCAGTAGAAAGTAGGCCAGTGCACAGCCATTTCTGGGACCTCAGGGTCCTAGATCTTGGATTTCCTCTTCACCTAACCAAGCCCGCGCCACCGCCTCTGAGCTTTTGGATTGCCCTTCGTCTGGATTGGATTGTGTGTGATGTCTGTGAGTGTATGTGTATGATTATTAAATATTAAAATTAAAAACAAAATTTATTGATAGTGAAAAAACTATTTATGAAGCACCATACAGTGCTGAAAGGTATTTAGTAGTGGGAGGGGCACCCCGCCCTCTACCACTATAAAGTCTGGAGGGACCACGCCCTCAAGCACTCTGTAGTTGCAGAGGGAACAGAGACAGTTGTCATTCCAATTCGCCTGATGAGAACCTTGGGAAAGTTCGAAACGCGTCGCGAGATATGCCTGAATGACACAAAAACCGTAAAAATGAGTACAGCTGCCATCATTTTGAAGGTGGGTGATGTAGCAGAGCTTTGGAAAATTTTCTCTTCAGCCCATACAGGCGTCGAGTTGGTTAAAATGGCCGCCATCATTGTTGTGGGTGATGATGTTGCAGAGCCACATATAATAATTTTTTCTCCGTCCACTGTGACGTCGAGCGTCTCCTCATGTCCATACAGACGTGAGTTATATGCCCCTCACCACATCTGACTAAAACCTACCAAAAGTTTTTTCATTAAATTAAACCCTTGGCGGTATAAACCACGGCAACATAGCCCGTTTGATTTGAAACCTGGCGATTTTAGCCCTCTATTTTTTTATTTAATAATTATATATGTATCTCTCTATGGTGTGACCATTCTCCTTTCTGGGCCTGTGGTGTCCTTTAGTGGTCAGTAGAAAGTAGGCCAGTGCACAGCCATTTCTGGGACCTCAGGGTCCTAGATCTTGGATTTCCTCTTCACCTAACCAAGCCCGCGCCACCGCCTCTGAGCTTTTGGATTGCCCTTCGTCTGGATTGGATTGTGTGTGATGTCTGTGAGTGTATGTGTATGATTATTAAATATTAAAATTAAAAACAAAATTTATTGATAGTGAAAAAACTATTTATGAAGCACCATACAGTGCTGAAAGGTATTTAGTAGTGGGAGGGGCACCCCGCCCTCTACCACTATAAAGTCTGGAGGGACCACGCCCTCAAGCACTCTGTAGTTGCAGAGGGAACAGAGACAGTTGTCATTCCAATTCGCCTGATGAGAACCTTGGGAAAGTTCGAAACGCGTCGCGAGATATGCCTGAATGACACAAAAACCGTAAAAATGAGTACAGCTGCCATCATTTTGAAGGTGGGTGATGTAGCAGAGCTTTGGAAAATTTTCTCTTCAGCCCATACAGGCGTCGAGTTGGTTAAAATGGCCGCCATCATTGTTGTGGGTGATGATGTTGCAGAGCCACATATAATAATTTTTTCTCCGTCCACTGTGACGTCGAGCGTCTCCTCATGTCCATACAGACGTGAGTTATATGCCCCTCACCACATCTGACTAAAACCTACCAAAAGTTTTTTCATTAAATTAAACCCTTGGCGGTATAAACCACGGCAACATAGCCCGTTTGATTTGAAACCTGGCGATTTTAGCCCTCTATTTTTTTATTTAATAATTATATATGTATCTCTCTATGGTGTGACCATTCTCCTTTCTGGGCCTGTGGTGTCCTTTAGTGGTCAGTAGAAAGTAGGCCAGTGCACAGCCATTTCTGGGACCTCAGGGTCCTAGATCTTGGATTTCCTCTTCACCTAACCAAGCCCGCGCCACCGCCTCTGAGCTTTTGGATTGCCCTTCGTCTGGATTGGATTGTGTGTGATGTCTGTGAGTGTATGTGTATGATTATTAAATATTAAAATTAAAAACAAAATTTATTGATAGTGAAAAAACTATTTATGAAGCACCATACAGTGCTGAAAGGTATTTAGTAGTGGGAGGGGCACCCCGCCCTCTACCACTATAAAGTCTGGAGGGACCACGCCCTCAAGCACTCTGTAGTTGCAGAGGGAACAGAGACAGTTGTCATTCCAATTCGCCTGATGAGAACCTTGGGAAAGTTCGAAACGCGTCGCGAGATATGCCTGAATGACACAAAAACCGTAAAAATGAGTACAGCTGCCATCATTTTGAAGGTGGGTGATGTAGCAGAGCTTTGGAAAATTTTCTCTTCAGCCCATACAGGCGTCGAGTTGGTTAAAATGGCCGCCATCATTGTTGTGGGTGATGATGTTGCAGAGCCACATATAATAATTTTTTCTCCGTCCACTGTGACGTCGAGCGTCTCCTCATGTCCATACAGACGTGAGTTATATGCCCCTCACCACATCTGACTAAAACCTACCAAAAGTTTTTTCATTAAATTAAACCCTTGGCGGTATAAACCACGGCAACATAGCCCGTTTGATTTGAAACCTGGCGATTTTAGCCCTCTATTTTTTTATTTAATAATTATATATGTATCTCTCTATGGTGTGACCATTCTCCTTTCTGGGCCTGTGGTGTCCTTTAGTGGTCAGTAGAAAGTAGGCCAGTGCACAGCCATTTCTGGGACCTCAGGGTCCTAGATCTTGGATTTCCTCTTCACCTAACCAAGCCCGCGCCACCGCCTCTGAGCTTTTGGATTGCCCTTCGTCTGGATTGGATTGTGTGTGATGTCTGTGAGTGTATGTGTATGATTATTAAATATTAAAATTAAAAACAAAATTTATTGATAGTGAAAAAACTATTTATGAAGCACCATACAGTGCTGAAAGGTATTTAGTAGTGGGAGGGGCACCCCGCCCTCTACCACTATAAAGTCTGGAGGGACCACGCCCTCAAGCACTCTGTAGTTGCAGAGGGAACAGAGACAGTTGTCATTCCAATTCGCCTGATGAGAACCTTGGGAAAGTTCGAAACGCGTCGCGAGATATGCCTGAATGACACAAAAACCGTAAAAATGAGTACAGCTGCCATCATTTTGAAGGTGGGTGATGTAGCAGAGCTTTGGAAAATTTTCTCTTCAGCCCATACAGGCGTCGAGTTGGTTAAAATGGCCGCCATCATTGTTGTGGGTGATGATGTTGCAGAGCCACATATAATAATTTTTTCTCCGTCCACTGTGACGTCGAGCGTCTCCTCATGTCCATACAGACGTGAGTTATATGCCCCTCACCACATCTGACTAAAACCTACCAAAAGTTTTTTCATTAAATTAAACCCTTGGCGGTATAAACCACGGCAACATAGCCCGTTTGATTTGAAACCTGGCGATTTTAGCCCTCTATTTTTTTATTTAATAATTATATATGTATCTCTCTATGGTGTGACCATTCTCCTTTCTGGGCCTGTGGTGTCCTTTAGTGGTCAGTAGAAAGTAGGCCAGTGCACAGCCATTTCTGGGACCTCAGGGTCCTAGATCTTGGATTTCCTCTTCACCTAACCAAGCCCGCGCCACCGCCTCTGAGCTTTTGGATTGCCCTTCGTCTGGATTGGATTGTGTGTGATGTCTGTGAGTGTATGTGTATGATTATTAAATATTAAAATTAAAAACAAAATTTATTGATAGTGAAAAAACTATTTATGAAGCACCATACAGTGCTGAAAGGTATTTAGTAGTGGGAGGGGCACCCCGCCCTCTACCACTATAAAGTCTGGAGGGACCACGCCCTCAAGCACTCTGTAGTTGCAGAGGGAACAGAGACAGTTGTCATTCCAATTCGCCTGATGAGAACCTTGGGAAAGTTCGAAACGCGTCGCGAGATATGCCTGAATGACACAAAAACCGTAAAAATGAGTACAGCTGCCATCATTTTGAAGGTGGGTGATGTAGCAGAGCTTTGGAAAATTTTCTCTTCAGCCCATACAGGCGTCGAGTTGGTTAAAATGGCCGCCATCATTGTTGTGGGTGATGATGTTGCAGAGCCACATATAATAATTTTTTCTCCGTCCACTGTGACGTCGAGCGTCTCCTCATGTCCATACAGACGTGAGTTATATGCCCCTCACCACATCTGACTAAAACCTACCAAAAGTTTTTTCATTAAATTAAACCCTTGGCGGTATAAACCACGGCAACATAGCCCGTTTGATTTGAAACCTGGCGATTTTAGCCCTCTATTTTTTTATTTAATAATTATATATGTATCTCTCTATGGTGTGACCATTCTCCTTTCTGGGCCTGTGGTGTCCTTTAGTGGTCAGTAGAAAGTAGGCCAGTGCACAGCCATTTCTGGGACCTCAGGGTCCTAGATCTTGGATTTCCTCTTCACCTAACCAAGCCCGCGCCACCGCCTCTGAGCTTTTGGATTGCCCTTCGTCTGGATTGGATTGTGTGTGATGTCTGTGAGTGTATGTGTATGATTATTAAATATTAAAATTAAAAACAAAATTTATTGATAGTGAAAAAACTATTTATGAAGCACCATACAGTGCTGAAAGGTATTTAGTAGTGGGAGGGGCACCCCGCCCTCTACCACTATAAAGTCTGGAGGGACCACGCCCTCAAGCACTCTGTAGTTGCAGAGGGAACAGAGACAGTTGTCATTCCAATTCGCCTGATGAGAACCTTGGGAAAGTTCGAAACGCGTCGCGAGATATGCCTGAATGACACAAAAACCGTAAAAATGAGTACAGCTGCCATCATTTTGAAGGTGGGTGATGTAGCAGAGCTTTGGAAAATTTTCTCTTCAGCCCATACAGGCGTCGAGTTGGTTAAAATGGCCGCCATCATTGTTGTGGGTGATGATGTTGCAGAGCCACATATAATAATTTTTTCTCCGTCCACTGTGACGTCGAGCGTCTCCTCATGTCCATACAGACGTGAGTTATATGCCCCTCACCACATCTGACTAAAACCTACCAAAAGTTTTTTCATTAAATTAAACCCTTGGCGGTATAAACCACGGCAACATAGCCCGTTTGATTTGAAACCTGGCGATTTTAGCCCTCTATTTTTTTATTTAATAATTATATATGTATCTCTCTATGGTGTGACCATTCTCCTTTCTGGGCCTGTGGTGTCCTTTAGTGGTCAGTAGAAAGTAGGCCAGTGCACAGCCATTTCTGGGACCTCAGGGTCCTAGATCTTGGATTTCCTCTTCACCTAACCAAGCCCGCGCCACCGCCTCTGAGCTTTTGGATTGCCCTTCGTCTGGATTGGATTGTGTGTGATGTCTGTGAGTGTATGTGTATGATTATTAAATATTAAAATTAAAAACAAAATTTATTGATAGTGAAAAAACTATTTATGAAGCACCATACAGTGCTGAAAGGTATTTAGTAGTGGGAGGGGCACCCCGCCCTCTACCACTATAAAGTCTGGAGGGACCACGCCCTCAAGCACTCTGTAGTTGCAGAGGGAACAGAGACAGTTGTCATTCCAATTCGCCTGATGAGAACCTTGGGAAAGTTCGAAACGCGTCGCGAGATATGCCTGAATGACACAAAAACCGTAAAAATGAGTACAGCTGCCATCATTTTGAAGGTGGGTGATGTAGCAGAGCTTTGGAAAATTTTCTCTTCAGCCCATACAGGCGTCGAGTTGGTTAAAATGGCCGCCATCATTGTTGTGGGTGATGATGTTGCAGAGCCACATATAATAATTTTTTCTCCGTCCACTGTGACGTCGAGCGTCTCCTCATGTCCATACAGACGTGAGTTATATGCCCCTCACCACATCTGACTAAAACCTACCAAAAGTTTTTTCATTAAATTAAACCCTTGGCGGTATAAACCACGGCAACATAGCCCGTTTGATTTGAAACCTGGCGATTTTAGCCCTCTATTTTTTTATTTAATAATTATATATGTATCTCTCTATGGTGTGACCATTCTCCTTTCTGGGCCTGTGGTGTCCTTTAGTGGTCAGTAGAAAGTAGGCCAGTGCACAGCCATTTCTGGGACCTCAGGGTCCTAGATCTTGGATTTCCTCTTCACCTAACCAAGCCCGCGCCACCGCCTCTGAGCTTTTGGATTGCCCTTCGTCTGGATTGGATTGTGTGTGATGTCTGTGAGTGTATGTGTATGATTATTAAATATTAAAATTAAAAACAAAATTTATTGATAGTGAAAAAACTATTTATGAAGCACCATACAGTGCTGAAAGGTATTTAGTAGTGGGAGGGGCACCCCGCCCTCTACCACTATAAAGTCTGGAGGGACCACGCCCTCAAGCACTCTGTAGTTGCAGAGGGAACAGAGACAGTTGTCATTCCAATTCGCCTGATGAGAACCTTGGGAAAGTTCGAAACGCGTCGCGAGATATGCCTGAATGACACAAAAACCGTAAAAATGAGTACAGCTGCCATCATTTTGAAGGTGGGTGATGTAGCAGAGCTTTGGAAAATTTTCTCTTCAGCCCATACAGGCGTCGAGTTGGTTAAAATGGCCGCCATCATTGTTGTGGGTGATGATGTTGCAGAGCCACATATAATAATTTTTTCTCCGTCCACTGTGACGTCGAGCGTCTCCTCATGTCCATACAGACGTGAGTTATATGCCCCTCACCACATCTGACTAAAACCTACCAAAAGTTTTTTCATTAAATTAAACCCTTGGCGGTATAAACCACGGCAACATAGCCCGTTTGATTTGAAACCTGGCGATTTTAGCCCTCTATTTTTTTATTTAATAATTATATATGTATCTCTCTATGGTGTGACCATTCTCCTTTCTGGGCCTGTGGTGTCCTTTAGTGGTCAGTAGAAAGTAGGCCAGTGCACAGCCATTTCTGGGACCTCAGGGTCCTAGATCTTGGATTTCCTCTTCACCTAACCAAGCCCGCGCCACCGCCTCTGAGCTTTTGGATTGCCCTTCGTCTGGATTGGATTGTGTGTGATGTCTGTGAGTGTATGTGTATGATTATTAAATATTAAAATTAAAAACAAAATTTATTGATAGTGAAAAAACTATTTATGAAGCACCATACAGTGCTGAAAGGTATTTAGTAGTGGGAGGGGCACCCCGCCCTCTACCACTATAAAGTCTGGAGGGACCACGCCCTCAAGCACTCTGTAGTTGCAGAGGGAACAGAGACAGTTGTCATTCCAATTCGCCTGATGAGAACCTTGGGAAAGTTCGAAACGCGTCGCGAGATATGCCTGAATGACACAAAAACCGTAAAAATGAGTACAGCTGCCATCATTTTGAAGGTGGGTGATGTAGCAGAGCTTTGGAAAATTTTCTCTTCAGCCCATACAGGCGTCGAGTTGGTTAAAATGGCCGCCATCATTGTTGTGGGTGATGATGTTGCAGAGCCACATATAATAATTTTTTCTCCGTCCACTGTGACGTCGAGCGTCTCCTCATGTCCATACAGACGTGAGTTATATGCCCCTCACCACATCTGACTAAAACCTACCAAAAGTTTTTTCATTAAATTAAACCCTTGGCGGTATAAACCACGGCAACATAGCCCGTTTGATTTGAAACCTGGCGATTTTAGCCCTCTATTTTTTTATTTAATAATTATATATGTATCTCTCTATGGTGTGACCATTCTCCTTTCTGGGCCTGTGGTGTCCTTTAGTGGTCAGTAGAAAGTAGGCCAGTGCACAGCCATTTCTGGGACCTCAGGGTCCTAGATCTTGGATTTCCTCTTCACCTAACCAAGCCCGCGCCACCGCCTCTGAGCTTTTGGATTGCCCTTCGTCTGGATTGGATTGTGTGTGATGTCTGTGAGTGTATGTGTATGATTATTAAATATTAAAATTAAAAACAAAATTTATTGATAGTGAAAAAACTATTTATGAAGCACCATACAGTGCTGAAAGGTATTTAGTAGTGGGAGGGGCACCCCGCCCTCTACCACTATAAAGTCTGGAGGGACCACGCCCTCAAGCACTCTGTAGTTGCAGAGGGAACAGAGACAGTTGTCATTCCAATTCGCCTGATGAGAACCTTGGGA
Organism: Scardinius erythrophthalmus; assembly: GCF_964197995.2. Taxonomy (NCBI): domain Eukaryota; kingdom Metazoa; phylum Chordata; class Actinopteri; order Cypriniformes; family Leuciscidae; genus Scardinius; species Scardinius erythrophthalmus. Next base: position 60,268 of record NW_028296300.1, read on the forward strand.
AAGTTCGAAACGCGTCGCGAGATATGCCTGAATGACACAAAAACCGTAAAAATGAGTACAGCTGCCATCATTTTGAAGGTGGGTGATGTAGCAGAGCTTTGGAAAATTTTCTCTTCAGCCCATACAGGCGTCGAGTTGGTTAAAATGGCCGCCATCATTGTTGTGGGTGATGATGTTGCAGAGCCACATATAATAATTTTTTCTCCGTCCACTGTGACGTCGAGCGTCTCCTCATGTCCATACAGACGTGAGTTATATGCCCCTCACCACATCTGACTAAAACCTACCAAAAGTTTTTTCATTAAATTAAACCCTTGGCGGTATAAACCACGGCAACATAGCCCGTTTGATTTGAAACCTGGCGATTTTAGCCCTCTATTTTTTTATTTAATAATTATATATGTATCTCTCTATGGTGTGACCATTCTCCTTTCTGGGCCTGTGGTGTCCTTTAGTGGTCAGTAGAAAGTAGGCCAGTGCACAGCCATTTCTGGGACCTCAGGGTCCTAGATCTTGGATTTCCTCTTCACCTAACCAAGCCCGCGCCACCGCCTCTGAGCTTTTGGATTGCCCTTCGTCTGGATTGGATTGTGTGTGATGTCTGTGAGTGTATGTGTATGATTATTAAATATTAAAATTAAAAACAAAATTTATTGATAGTGAAAAAACTATTTATGAAGCACCATACAGTGCTGAAAGGTATTTAGTAGTGGGAGGGGCACCCCGCCCTCTA
>NW_028296299.1:0-60985 GCF_964197995.2 Scardinius erythrophthalmus
TCACATGACCAGAGCTGTTTATTTCCTGTTTGCGCCAAGAGAAGATGATGGCAGCAAGAAAGCTCCCAAAGAAAAGGGTGGTAAGGTATGTTAACATAAAGATAGGACATAGATTTTTGGTACACATCATGTTTAAGGTGTCTAGTATTGATATTTGCATTTGCAATTACTCAACTTTGTTTAATGTGTTCATAGAACTCACAAACATGTCAACGGCAACAATAGTGACCGGTGGGATAACCCATTGTATCTACTAATACACATAGGCTAACTGTTCTACCTATACTTTATACCTAATTTTACACACACACACACACACACACACACACACACACACACACACACACACACACACACACACACACACACACACACACACACACACACACACACACACACACACACACACACACACACACACAGACAGAGACAGAAACTCACACACACACACACACACACACACACACACACACACACACACACACACACACACACACACACACACACACACACACACACACACACACACAGACAGAGACAGAAACTCACACACACACACACACACACACACACACACACACACACACACACACACACACACACACACACACACACACACACACACACACACGGTCACATCTCCTCTGATGTCTGATCTCCCCACACACACACACACACACACACACACACACACACACACACACACACACACAAACACACACACACACACACACACAAACACACACGGTCACGTCTTCTCTGATGTCTGATCTCCACACACACACAGACACACACAGAAACACACACAGATAAAAACACACATACACAAACACACACACACACACACACACACACACACACACACACACACACACACACACACACACACACACACACACACACACACACACACACACACACACACACACACTCACACATGGTCACGTCTCCTCTGATGTCTGATCTCCACACACACACACAAAAACACACACAAACACACTGCACAGGTCAAATAGACCTATATTAAATCAATACAATGGTTGATACAACACAGTATCCCACCGGTCACAATTGTGACCGACCATAAAACACACTTTTTCACACACTTTTCCATGAAAATTTCAAAAAATTATGATTGATTGTTTCAAAGGGATACTAATGACACATGATTTGGATATTTTTGTGTCTGGGAAAAATTTGGGATTAATTGGGTGTTCAAAACAGTGCATTGTGCATTCACATCTTTAAAGAAATCTTGCACTTGCACAATCATTGGTTCAAAAAACAAATTTACTGTGAAATACCATTGAAACATAACTATAGATCACCCACACACAAGCAACCGATAGTTTCATTGTGTCATTGTTCGTACAATTATTAAATATTGTAGAACAAAATAGGTGATACAGGTTTCATTATGGTACTACATGTACAGTAAATACATCTCTGTAAAAGTACTGCATGATACTACAGACAGTGGAATCATTGAACAAAGTTTGTAATATATTGATGTAAAACACTATAGTACAACCACAGCATAGGTTTATTTGAATCAAAGCAAAAATAATTAGCTATGAAATAGAAAAGAAAAGACAGCAAAACATCAAATGCAGTGTTCCTCAACTTGCTTGCTTGTACTGTAAGAAACAGAACAGGAGTGATTATCTATACAGTGCAGTGCTAGTGTCAATACTGTGTAAATAGTCTGAAAAGGTGGTACAGTATTTGGGACCATAGACAGTGTCTGATGAAGCATTATGATCAAATATTAGGCTACATCCATGGATATTGTAGTCTAATTGGTTCATGATCCACGCTAATAAGTGACAATGAATCTCGTTATCTTGAAACTCTCATGATTTACAGTAAACATGGAAGATTGTTTGTCTGTTTCCATACAACTATGCATTCAGAGTAATGCAATAGTTACTTATCATTTTGAACAGTTGTATCAATTGATAGTTAGATCAATGTAAGGAAATGAATAGACACTCATTTGAAATGTAATGTGTGAATTGCCTTTTGAAATAGTAATACTTTGATGTTAAGTTGTGTCATATTGAACAGGTGATTTTTGTTGAATGAACAAATGATCTAAGTTGTATGTGTATTGTATCCAAGCAATTGAGAAAAGGGTTAGAGTTTTGAAAAATGTGCATTTTGATCATTGGTTGTGAGTTTTGTGTCTAGAGTTGTGGAAAATGACATCAAGGTTCTGAAAATAGTGACAAAGTGATTGTAAAAAACTGTAATATAAATGAATGATTACATTTACAAAACATGAAACTTTTTTGTAAAATGACACTATGAAACAAACACACTTACTCTCACGTTTTAATAATCCTCCACAAATACACACTATGAATAAGATCAGTAACACTAAGACTATAGATCACTGCAGACTGTTTTGGAAACACTGTTAATGTAATATTATATTACAGTGTTTTTATTTGAGAGATTGATGAGACTGAACAGCATTGTAAAGTTGACTCACATGCAGCAGTTTGCAGCAGCATCAGCATCAGTCCAAAGATGAGCATCATTTCTCTAAAGTCCAGTTTCCAGAAGAGCCCAGCGGCAGCAGAAGAGTGTGGATGAAGCTTCAGATGGGGACATGAGTGTCTGGACTTCAGTCTGTCTGTGTTCTGGCTCTCATGAAGCTCCTCACAGAGAGACTCACTCTGGACTGACACATGAGGAAATATCTGACCGCTTCATGAGAAAAGAGGAAGTTTCCTCATATGGGGGAAGGCAGATGATGGGTGCACTGAAATAGACCAAGTCTAACTAAAGACAGTGAAACTAGAAAGGTGTAAAAAGACGTAACATTTTCAGGCACAGTTCCAAAAATAAGTGTAAAAATGCTAATCATACATTTAAAACAGCAAGTAGGAAGGTGGTGTAAAAAAATATATGCTTATGATTATCATGATTGTTTTTTTTTTATTAATCCTAAACACATTATTCTTGTATTAATCCATTTATGAATGATATTTTGGTCTATTATATCTTTTGATATCATATACTCATAGTTCATATACTTATCTTCACATATATCTATTCAAACAGACCTTTGGTTCGCTGTGTCACTGCTAAAAGTTGAAACATGTCCCTGCAAAGTCTGGTATCCGGTGTAATAGCAAAGGTGTCACTTATAGAATTAAGGCACAGAGAGTATTAGCATAAAGTTCAGACATGAAGGCTTATTTGGCTCGTTTTGCTTCTATAGTGTTAAAACTGCAATGTTTAGCTATGCAGAATGTGAAACCAAGAAACCAGAGCTGATTCTTATCAAATATATTTTTTTGACATGATTAACATATTCTTTCCTGATCTGAACATAGGAATATTGGCAAGCTCATACATTGCTCTTGCATCTCTGACTGAGGGCTCTTCTTCTCTTTCTTTACTCGTATTTTTGTCGATGTTTTCACTCTGCGACCCGCTGAGAAACACTGGTCTCTAAATAACCCCTGTGGAATAACCCACAGCGACAAAAATAATACACACTAGATCATATGGCATCTTGATATAGGCCTACACTTTTCTTAGTGTCAGCGGTCTTGATACAACATGACAGATCCGCTCTGATACTGTGATCATTGTTAACCAGTACGATTCCTCAAACCAGCAGATTCATCCGTACAGAAGAAGCACAACTGACTCAAACTACTCCACACATCACATGCAATTTCATGTTTCACACACAGATGGTGGATGATAGCCTATAGCTCTTTAGTGCAATTTTAAACAAATAAACTTTACTAAAATTAACACTGTAATAAAAATCTATTTATGTTTAACAAATAAGTGTCAGAGACATTTTCCTGGTTATTAGCGACATCTGCAGGAGGAAACTAGAGTTACAGCTGGACTCTTTTACTAAAATACATTGTTTTATATTTGATATCTATTTAAAGGCACACTATGTAAGATTTTTGGATCAACATATCCAAAAATCACTAGAACAATGTTCTCTTTCATCATCTCGTGTTCGAGATCCACATATGGGAAGGGCATTCGTACCTGACCTCTGCAGAAGCATCCAATTGCACCAAGTCTGGCTAGACAGACAGAAGATCAACATATCCAAAAATCACTAGAACAATGTTATATATTTTGTTGATTTGTGTAGGCTACTTACTTTATCCTAAATGTAGCAGTTTTAAGCAGGACACGGATCGTGTCTGTGCATCGCCTATCATTTCTGGTTTTATACTGTATAAACCATGGAAACACCAAAGATGCTTTAATATATTATGTGTTTTATTAGACAGGTGAGCAACTGTTTGGATACATTAATTGACAGAAAACTAATCATTGTTATACAGCTTTACACAGTTAGTCTATTTGTTTAAATCTCATTTTCTTGATTTACCGCAAGTGCCATATTTATTTACCATGTCTAATATCGATCTAGCTCACTGCAGTGTGCAACAAATGTCTCATATAGTAGCCGCTGAGCGAACACACAGACTAGCATTATAACAACTTTCAACACACTCAAATCTAATATGATAAAACAGCGTTTCCCCACATATACTCTTGACCAGAAGAAGAGGAAGCGTGTGTCATAATAAAAGCTCCTCTGCTCTCGAGCCGTGTGTCGCGCTCGTCTCTCATTAGTAATCTCTCCAGCGGCCTCGTTCCGCTACAACAGCTTTCATAACGTTAATAAATCTTTAATACATTACTGGTCATCCATGAATATGATTTCTGCCTGAGTCCCGTCGTATTCTCCACCGGCTGTAAAAGTGAAGACAACAACTCCCATGATCCCGCGAAATCAAGCCGTCATCAAGCTACGCCTCTGTTTAGAAAAAGCGACCTCTAGTGGTGAAAAATTACATAGTGTGCCTTTCATTTTTTATATAGCCTATATGGCAAACTTCCAAGTGTTTAAATTTGAACAATGTGCACTTTCTGTTAATTAAAATGAAAATTATATAAAAAAAATATAAATATAAAAGTCAAATGAGCTTGCATATAACAGTTTTATTTTCATTTACTTAATTCTATACCAAAAAGTTAATCTTAACAGTGTCAACACAGACTTAATTTACAATTCTTAAAGAATATTTATCAATATTATAATGACAAAGATCTGGTAAAGTTTAATGCACACGTGTAGATATTGTATGATCTTCACCGCTGGGAACAGCAGTATTCCCACATTCCCTTCTGTTATTCCCTCCGGACATATCACACACAGTCTATCACACATGCTTTATTGTAAAATCGTGAGTTATATGTTAGCCGGGTCACTGGGGGCTGTGCCGTCAAACACAAGCTCATTTATTCTCAGTCATCATTAATATGCTATATCTGAATACATCGTCATGACCACTAAAAGATTTTGTGATTTGTGCTCCCAACTCGCCAACTCTTGTTTTACGGGACTGTACACTTGTGTCTTCACTGAGTATGGGGTCTCTGCGGAACAAAAGTGGGTGTTTTTAAACTGGAGGGTGTTTATAAATCATGCAATGAAAATGATGCCCTTCAACCGACCCCCACCCAACCATCTGGTAACTCCTATTAGTCTTCTTCAGAGATCTATACTTGGGATCACAGCTGGTTTATTGGGCTTTCGTGCACTTGTAAATAAACACCACCATTCTCTGAATAGTATAGCTATCTACGGGTTGAGCCTTAATTTTTCTCGGATCTTAACACGTCCGCAGTGGATTCGAGAGTTGGGCCTGCCAAAGGTCTGCTGCAGCACGCATGTGGCTAAACGTGTTTAACATCTTCAAAAAATCCCTGCAATTGCAAGCTGAAGTGTAAAAGCACGGATAGCAAAACACCACACCACAAAACCAAGACATGATCAAGAGCAATTTTTTTTAATTCAAGTCAATTCTTGCACTTTTCACGATACATGTTTTCAAAGCAGATTTACAGAAAATGCTTGTTTTTACGTTACAATTTAGGAAATATTATTTTATCAGCCAGAGATGAGTGTGCACAGTAATGTGGCAGTAATCTACAGCTATAATATAGTACATGTTAGTTAGATAACTTCATGTTTTCAGTTAAGCTGACACAGCGTATGTTAGGCAGCTATTACAAATTGTGCTAAAGATTACAATATAATGATAATATTAAAATATTATAGGATAATATCTGAAAGTTTGGCATGTCGATCCAAAGTTGCCATCATCTGAAATCTTTGCAATTGTTGGCGTCGCCTGAAAACATTGTAGAAACAGGAAAGCAAAAGGAGGAGATTCTCATAGATGTGCTGAGATCTGCCGCTGGTCTCATGAATCTTCTGCTGTGTGTTCATGTTCTTCTCCAAATCTTCTCATTCTCAGTTTTTGATCGTCCTGTTTTCTTTCTAAAAGCATCACATTATCACCATCTCTTAATATTTGCATGTTAAATCCTCAATGATGATGATAAATGTCTCTCACCTGACGTGTGTCTCATGTAGATGTGAAACCCTCCTAACAGACCAAACAGAACCATCATCTGAAAACTCCAGACCAGCACAAACACCACAGACTCTGAACACAGTGAAAACAACAATTAGAAAGAAAACCAATCCATCATGTTTCCTGTAGCGTGTTCTTTAAAACTCGTAACATGTCCTGATGTCTGTGTGCTATTGGTCAGTGTAGAGGTCAAACGAGAGGTCACAGCTGCAGTAGTTGTTCCTGTAATAAAACATCACTGTAATCACCGAAACTGAAAACACTTCAACACAAATCACTGCTGAGATCGGGCTGAAATAAACTAATTTTCAGCCAGAAACGTTGCGAGACTGAACTGTGTCCATTGAAGAGAACTCACTGTTTCGCATCACTGGTGTTGCTGTGTCTGACTAAAATGTGACTGACATGTTCTTGACAGGTTTTGTGAGATTCACTCTTGTTGCTGTAGTTTAGTAAATACATGGAGATTCATGTATGAAAAGCTCACCAGGACATTGTCCTACACTAATGCTCTTCTGTCCGTGACTGACGTGGTTCTTCACACTACAGATGATGTCTCCATGAGTTGTGTCAGTCAGCTCAACGCTGGTGTCTCCATCCATCAGTGGATCTCCATTGAGAGTCCAGCTGTAGATGAGCTGATCCCCGTCAGAAGAGCAGGACACTGACTTCACCCCACTGGAGGAGCAGATGATTGACACTTCCACTGAGCCAATAGGAGCTGGAGGGCGGGACACATGAGTCACATGACAAACAGACACATTCAAACAAACATGGCTTGTGTTTTAAATAGACTAAATAAATATCTATGTGACAAATAAAATATCTAAATAAATAGAAAACAAAGTGCAGTTGCTTTTGATGAAATTCTTCCAGATGTTCAATAATGAAAAACCTTCACAGCGATTCCACTGATTCATTTGCATGAGAGTGAGATCATTGTAGATCATGAGATTGTAATGAGTCTGATGAGAGTTACTGTACCTTCAACTTTCACTTGAAGATCTGCAGATGTTACTCTGCCGTCTGAGTGTTCGAGATCTAAAGTGTAATTCCCTGAATCTGCTCTGATCACACGGTTTATTATCAGAGTCCCATTAATGACTGTCACTTCAGGTCTGTTATTATAAAGATCACATTCAGCCTCATTTTTCTTGTCATTCTTTACTTTACAAACTGGATCATCATGGTTGTTGTTTATTCTCTTTATTATCTTCAGTTTATAATTTCCAGCATCCACCATCTGCAGATTGAGTTTGTGATCCAGAGCAGCGTAACAGGGATCTTTCTGATCAAACCTGCAGTTAAACTCCATACCTGAAGAACAACACACACACACACACACACACACACACACACACACACACACACACACACACACACACACACACACACACACACACACACACACACACACACACACACACACACACACACACACACACACATTCCATGTATTTACTGTAGTTTAGTAAATACATGGAGATTCATGTATGAAAAGCTCACCAGGACATTTTCCTACACTAATGTTCTTCTGTCCGTGACTGACGTGGTTCTTCACACTACAGATTATGTCTCCATGAGTTGTGTCATTCAGCTCAACGCTGGTGTCTCCATCCATCAGTGGATCTCCATTCAGAGTCCAGCTGTAGATGAGCTGATCCCCGTCAGAAGAGCAGGACACTGACTTCACCCCACTGGAGGAGCAGATGATTGACACTTCCACTGAGCCAATAGGAGCTGGAGGGCGGGACACATGACAGTCACATGACAAACAGACACATTCAAACAAACATGGCTTGTTTTTTAAATAGACTAAATTAATATCTATGTGACAAATAAAATATCTAAATAAATAGAAAACAAAGTGAAGTTGCTTTTGATGAAATTCTTCCAGATGTTCAATAATGAAAAACCTTCACAGAGATTCCACTGATTAATTTGCATGAGAGTGAGATCTTTGTAGATCATGAGATTGTAATGAGTCTGATGAGAGTTACTGTACCTTCAACTTTCACTTGAAGATCTGAAGATGTTTGTTTGCCGTCTGAGCAATCGAGTTGTAAAGTGTAATTCCCTGAATCTGCTCTGATCACACGGTTTATTATCAGAGTCCCATTAATGACTGTCACTTCAGGTCTGTTATTATAAAGATCACATTCGGTCCCACTTTTACTGTCATTCTTTACTCTACAAACTGGATCATCATGGTTGTTGTTTATTCTCTTTATTATCTTCAGTTTATAATTTCCAGCATCCACCATCTGCAGATTGAGTTTGTGATCCAGAGCAGCGTAACAGGGATCTTTCTGATCAAACCTGCAGTTAAACTCCATACCTGAAGAACAACACACACACACACACACACACACACACACACACACACACACACACACACACACACACACACACACACACACACACACACACACACACACGCACGCGCACGCGCACGCGCACGCGCACGCGCACGCACACACACACACACACACACACACACACACACACACACACACACACACACACACACACACATTCCCCATGTATGTACTGTAGTTTAGTAAATACATGGAGATTCATGTATGAAAAGCTCACCAGGACATTGTTCTACACTAATGTTCTTCTGTCCGTGACTGACGTGGTTCTTCACACTACAGATGATGTCTCCATGAGTTGTGTCATTCAGCTCAATGCTGGTGTCTCCATCCATCAGTGGATCTCCATTCAGAGTCCAGCTGTAGATGAGCTGATCCCCGTCAGAAGAGCAGGACACTGACTTCACCCCACTGGAGGAGCAGATGATTGACACGTTCACTGAGCCAATAGGAGCTGGAGGGCGGGACACATGACAGTCACATGACAAACAGACATATTCAAACAAACATGGCTTGTTTTTTAAATAGACTAAATTAATATCTATGTGACAAATAAAATATCTAAATAAATAGAAAACAAAGTGAAGTTGCTTTTGATGAAATTCTTCCAGATGTTCAATAATGAAAAACCTTCACAGAGATTCCACTGATTCATTTGCATGAGAGTGAGATCATTGTAGATCATGAGATTGTAATGAGTTTGATGAGAGTTACTGTACCTTCAACTTTCACTTGAAGATCTGAAGATGTTTGTTTGCCGTCTGAGTGTTCGAGTTGTAAAGTGTAATTCCCTGAATCTGCTCTGATCACACGGTTTATTATCAGAGTCCCATTAATGACTGTCACTTCAGGTCTGTTATTATAAAGATCACATTCGTTCTCAGTTTTACTGTCATTCTTTACTCTACAAACTGGATCAACTGTGTTATTGAATATTCTCTTTATTATCTTCAGTTTATAATTTCCAGCATCCACCATCTGCAGATTGAGTTTGTGATCCAGAGCAGCGTAACAGGGATCTTTCTGATCAAACCTGCAGTTAAACTCCATACCTGTAGAACAAACACACACACACAGACACACACATGCACACGCGCACACACACACACACACACACACACACACACACACACATTCCCCATGTATTTACTGTAGTTTAGTAAATACATGGAGATTCATGTATGAAAAGCTCACCAGGACATTGTCCTACACTAATGCTCTTCTGTCCATCACTGACGTGGTTCTTCACACTACAGATGATGTCTCCATGAGTTGTGTCAGTCAGCTCAACGCTGGTGTCTCCATCCATCAGTGGATCTCCATTCAGAGTCCAGCTGTAGATGAGCTGATCCCCGTCAGAAGAGCAGGACACTGACTTCACCCCACTGGAGGAGCAGATGATTGACACTTCCACTGAGCCAATAGGAGCTGGAGGGCGGGACACATGACAGTCACATGACAAACAGACACATTCAAACAAACATGGCTTGTTTTTTAATATAGACTAAATAAATATCTATGTGACAAATCAAATATCTAAATAAATAGAAAACAAAGTGCAGTTGCTTTTGATGAAATTCTTCCAGATGTTCAATAATGAAAAACCTTCACAGAGATTCCACTGATTCGTTTGCATGAGAGTGAGATCGTTGTAGATCATGAGATTGTAATGAGTCTGATGAGAGTTACTGTACCTTCAACTTTCACTTGAAGATCTGCAGATGTTACTCTGCCGTCTGAGTGTTCGAGATCTAAAGTGTAATTCCCTGAATCTGCTCTGATCACACGGTTTATTATCAGAGTCCCATTAATGACTGTCACTTCAGGTCTGTTATTATAAAGATCACATTCGGTCACACTTTTACTGTCATTCTTTACTCTACAAACTGGATCATCATGGTTGTTGTTTATTCTCTTTATTATCTTCAGTTTATAATTTCCAGCATCCACCATCTGCAGATTGAGTTTGTGATCCAGAGCAGCGTAACAGGGATCTTTCTGATCAAACCTGCAGTTAAACTCCATACCTGAAGAACAACACACACACACACACACACACACACACACACACACACACACACACACACACACACACACACACACACACACACACACACACACACACACACACACACACACACACACACACACACACACACACACACAGAGTCAAAGGATCGTCCAATGACAATTGTGCATTAACATATTCTCCAATCTCTGTGTGCGAGTGATGAGCAGGCATGTGCTTCAATGATGAAAGCAGTGCATTAGTTTTTCACAATCGCTAGGGCACATTTCACAATACTTCAAAATCATAAACACAGACCAAAAAAACCCGCTAACATCAGGCGGCATTATACTAGGCTATATTTTCTTTTGTAATATTTCTTTCCAAAACAATGACACTGTCTTCTGCTCACAATTCACTGCAGTAGCCTATGTGTTACGTCCATCGTCCATGTTTACATTACAGTACTAAATTATTTCTAAGTTTCCCTTTTGAATCGATGGTAATGAAACTGAAAGACTAACACGTGCAGGTCTTCAGTTACATCTAATTTTTAGATTCAGAATATATTTCAATATGGTTTCACTGTAGAAATGGTGCAAATTTCTGTCATAATCATTTTTGTGTTATGATGGTTTTGAACTTATACAGTAAGTTTAACAATTTTGAAAAGAGAATGTAAACGTGCAAATTGGCCTGTAGGACATAACATTTTTATAGTGTTTGTGTCTAATTGAGATAATATATAATAATGAAGAATGGTGATTAAACTCACTACAACTACCTGTGCATTAAACAGTTTTAACATACACCTTCTAGCCAATCAGAATCAAGAATTTTGACACACCTTGGTATAATACTATATACCTCTCATCATGAATTATAATCAGATTCAGATTACATAAAACATCATCAGTGAGTGAACAGCATCATACCATCAGTTTGAGCTGAAAGTTGACTCACATGAAGCAGTTTGCAGCAGCATCAGTCCAAAGATGAGCATCATTTCTCTCAAGTCCAGAAGAGCTCAATCCTAACAGAAGAGTGTGGATGAAGCTTCAGTCACACGATCACTTCTCATTCTGACAGAAGAAGAGTCCTACTGACACGCATCTGTGGTCACAATATACTTATAAGAATATCACTCATTTTCCGTGAAAGAAGAGGAAGTTCAGATCATTCAACAGTACTGGATCAGTTGAGGTCTTGCACAAGGTACAAAAATAACTAGCAAATACATTTTCTTTTTTAGAATGGTATAGGGACTTTCCATTGACTTATGCTTCTGCAATTTTACACTTTTTAAAAAGACATCATTTAGTATGTTAATTAGCTGATTTTGGTTTGGTTTGGTTAGCTGATTTCACCCCTTGGTTGCTTTCACAACCACAGGATCTAGAATTAACACTCAGCAAGTATCGACCGAAAGAAAAATTTGGCTGTGAAAAGTTTAAAAACCATCGCTGACTAACTAAAACATCTGTTTTGCACATTTTATATATGATTTCTGGTGTTTTTTTTTCCATGTGGAGACACAAATTAAGAATTTTCCTGTCATTAAACCACTGAAACTAAAATATGAGGGACACATGACACAATGGCCTGTGCTGTGAGTCAAATATGGAAAGACAGACAGTTAAATACCAGTTACCATTGCTTCACATATAATTAATTTTTATTATCAAATCTTGCCAAATAATTTAAGCAGTTTTATGTAATTTAAGTTTGAATGACTTAAACATCCAAGTTTATAGTATTGAAAATTTAAGGCAGCAACTTTTTTACTGTGCATAAGGATATTTATAATGCCTGGATGTAATGCTTAAAAGTGTATTAAAGCTTTATACAAAAACAGTTTTTTCTTTTTACTTTTTTAAAGAGCCCCAAGTTGTACTGAAAGTCACCTGTCATTACTGAAATGATGATCTCTGTCATTACTCAAGTTCACCACACGAGGTCTCCATCACCACACGTCTATCAGTGTGTTGCTATAGTAACTCCAGTCTGTCTCAGGCTTTGGTTCATGTCTTACCTGAATCTCCTGGACCCAGTTGTTCAAAAGTAATCTGATCGCATTTTGGCTATCGGGTTGGATCAAATCTGGAAAATGGTTTGTTAAAAAAAAAAAAAAAAAAAAAAAAGGATTCTGAAATCAGAGTAAATCACTTGTTTTAGATCTTGATCTAGAAGTAGACATTAGCCTACCCAGAGGCCTACCTATTAAGCCTTTCAGTACAGGAAAGTAAAAAATAAATAAATACATTTTGGCACCATAAAATAATTCCCCAAAAAGCTGTCAATATCAAACAAAAATAATACATTTCAATTTAAGTTTTTTATTTTTTATTTTATTTTTTATAATAGTTAAATTAGTTAAATAGTAACGCCAAGGTCATGGGTTTGATTTTAAGGGTTTTAATTTTTTTTCAAGGCAACGGGTTTCCTCAAATTAAGTAAGTAGTCAGAACAAAACTTGTTAGTTTTAAGCTATAAGTAGATTGACATTTTTTTTAAGAATTGCAATTTAATAAAATTAAGTTAGTCCAACTTAAAATAAAAAGTTATCACAACACACTTTCTTTTGTTTCATTAACTTTTACTTGTCAGAGTAACTTGGACTTGTCAGGTTCCCATTTTTTCAATTACTCATTAAGTTTACTTACTTAATAATTTTAAGGCAACATGTTTCCTCACTGCTTAGCATGATTAATGTAGTAAGACAGTTGCTAAAAGACCAAATTCAGTATACTACCTATACAACTTATTGGCCTGGTTTCACAGACAGGGCTTAGATTAAGCCAGGATTAGGCCTTAGTTCAATAAGGACATTTAAGTCGCTTTTATAAACGGGCCTTAGAAAAAAAACATTACTGATGTGCATCTGAGACAAAACAACGGCACTGACATAATTTAAGATACGTCAGTGCAAGTTGATTTCAGTTAAAACAGCTCAAACTTGCATTTTAGTCTGGGACTAGTTTAAGCCTTGTCTGTGAAACTGGGCAATTTTCTAATAGCTGTTGATTGAATGTAGATCCTCTTGTTTCCCACAAGGTGTCACCCTAAACACAATTTATTAAGTAGCGGGAATAAGTGGGAAGAAAATCATTACCATGGCAACATAACAGCCCACTCATAGTGAGTAGGTCCCTCTGAATATTGCTTCAGTAAGAAATCAAATGAGAGACGCTTTCCTGGTTCTGATGGCTGACGGCCGCCGGTTGAGATTCATCATTGTCAGGCCTCTCTGCGGCTTTGTGTTTGCACCTGTCAGTTTCACAACATCAGTGCTGCGGATGAAAGTCTTATTTTTTTATTTCTTGATCTGATGCTTTTACATATGATATTTATAGAACACTACTCATGTTATGAAAAGTGTTTGCAGCTGTGAGAGTGGTTGTGAAATTGCAGTTTGAAGTGTTTAAGTATGCATGTATGAATTAGCCTAATCATGAAATGTTTAATCTATGTATATATGATTTTATAATTATGTGTTTATTGTGGATGACTGTGTAAGAGAACGTCTGAGATGCTATAAATTAATCTGCATTTTAGATATACTCTAAAACACTGCTTGATAAAGACGTCTCGTCTTTGTTGAGTTAATAAAATAAGGCTTGCAACATTTCAGCACTGAATTTAAGCAGAGAAACGGTGAGGCCATTTATTTTCCTGATATCTGAGCACTGTATTCATCATGTGTGATTTATTTCTCTTCAGATGTAAAGGTACAAAAGAAAAAGCTGGAAGCAAACGGGATGTGATGGAACCGCATTATACAGGTTTAGTCACCATCATTAGCATGTTTCCTCATCCCATTGACCTCTCACACTGCCTGATGGATGTTTGCTGTAGGCCTCAGCCCCATAATAATGATGTATGACTGTGTTCAACATCACTTTGATAGCCTGTGATAATCTGTCCCTTCTATAATGGCAGTTAGTAAAGTGTCGCTCATTAAATCCGTGCTCCTCTGCCGTGCTGATCAGATCCTGAAATAAGCCCTGGACCCACGCAT
Source organism: Scardinius erythrophthalmus (assembly GCF_964197995.2). Classification (NCBI taxonomy): domain Eukaryota; kingdom Metazoa; phylum Chordata; class Actinopteri; order Cypriniformes; family Leuciscidae; genus Scardinius; species Scardinius erythrophthalmus. Next base: position 14,839 of record NW_028296299.1, read on the forward strand.
TCTCCTTAGTATGATTGTGCCACCCACATCCAGCCCAGCGTTCGCTCCTTTCTCAGAGAAATCAGTGTGTTCTGCTGAGGCTGGTCCACTGAGAGCTGAGCATTTAAATATCACACAGCATTTGACTCAAAACATCAAACAGCAGGGTCGCTTATCTACATGTCACATGACGGTCACCACGCACAAATTTCAGATGAAAACAATATGCCACGACTTCAAAGTGCACCATTAAAATCAATGCACGAAAACAAAGTTTCACATCATATACGGCAAGCCAAATCTAGTGTTAAATTAGTGAATGAGCACTGAGATTTCTTTTTGAACACTTTAATCTAGATTTTGATCTGTGTCTGAGACACTGATTTAACAGAATAATAGTAAGTCTAAAACATAGACATGCTTTGACAAGTATAATTAGGTTATAAGCCCAGGCTTCGCACAGTCAGTGGCCCTAAAATTAGATGGGTGAATCACTCGCTGTACACCAATTTGCAAATTCTACTAAATACTAAAAGCATGGACCTCATTGGCGATAGTACACACTTGTGAGTTTGTTTTAAGACATGTGAATATTGAGACACAGAACCAGTGTTTGTTATTGTTAACAAAAAAAAAAAATGTTTTCAGTAATTGAAATAAATCTAAAATATATCTGAATTAGATGAAAGCCGTAAAGGGGTCCTATTGTGTTTTTTTTCACATTCAACTTTTAGTGTGTTGCTGTTTCAGCATGAAAAAGGTCTGCAAAAGTACAAAGCACAAAGTCACTCCAGCGGGAGTTTTCCTCTAAATCAGTGTCACTGTTTCTGAACTCCCTGAAATGCCTCAATTGAGTTTTCTTCCACGAACGAACACGTCACAATATTCCTCATGTAAATAATTCTTGCTCAAGGCATGTGCAAAATAAAGGGGCGGGGCCTGATTGAGTTAGTTAGCAGTGTGTTGAAACTCATGGGGTGCTTCTCATTTCTTATTTGTGCATCCTCGTTTCCTTTCCTCGCTTCCTTTCCTGGCGTCTCAGCTCCACCCCTGTAGTATGCGAGGGAAGGATGCAAGGAAAGAGGACAGAGGAGTTGAATGAAAGCTTTTTTAGACTGTACATTGGCATACTTGATCACTTGAGCATCACTTCACAGCATCATCCGCAGCGCTCAAAGGATCTGCCCTTATGTTGGTTTAGTTTGGTTATTTAAGAAATTCATAATAAATAATAATAAAGCAAGATACCCTGTTGACATGTGAAATGTGTGGTTTATCTACACTGCAAAGGTAAAGTATAAATTAAAATGATTGTGACCGATGTGAAGGGGGAGGAGAATTTATACATGCGTCTCACGATTAGTCGATAAAACTCTTCCGCAAAGGAGACACCCGTGTATCCTCGCTCATGACTCCTCAGGAAGCTCCTCACTCTTATCCTCGACTCCTCGCGGTGCAATTAGAGAATCGAGATGTCCTTCAAGATGGCTGAGCTCGATCGGTTTCCGGGTCATAGGTAGGGTGACCTACCTTTGCGTTGTACCGCACAACATTTTCACCCCTTTTCCCGCACGTCGCATATTGAGAAATTGTCCTGCATTTTCGTCAGTCTGTTGGTTTTTAATTATAATATAAAGAAAACGTGCATGTGTTCCTTTGCCTTTTTAAAGGAGAACTTGGTAACTTTTTTAACTTAATAAAACGGTCTAGAAATCATTTGGATGGTTAAACAACCTATTCTGGTGATATTGATGACTTTCTCTGCTCCCCCCAGCGTTCCCAGGTGGAAAACCAACCTTGCAACTTGGGGACTACCGTCCCGGTAAGACAGAAATTGGAAGTCTCGTGAGAAGCGAAAGCGAGAACGAGAACGAGCGCGAAACACAAATTGCTTTACGGCAATTCGACATAAACACACACGCATGTATGATGTATTACCAGATTACCCACCTCGGTAGACATAGCTCCACGCGATACAGTTGGCTTGCTCCGATCAAAACAAACGTACATGAGCAGCGGTAGAGAGGGGGAGGAGGCCGCCGCAAGTGAGTTTTTTACGTCCGTGTTGTGAAATATACGCCACCCCACAGCTGTAGGGGGAGCTCGTGGGGAAAACATGCGACAACAAGGGAAAATCAGCGAAGAAGTGCCTAGAGTTCGCTAGAGTTGCAGAGTTCTCCTTTAAGAAAGCATTTTATTTATTCTTTTTGCGGAGTAGTTTTTCATCTTTAACAGCGCTTTGTCAGAAGTACAAATACAGCAGCCGTTTTTAAAATCCTATCCAATGGTTGAAAAGAAAGGAGTAAACACGGTCACCAGTAGGTTGTGACGGCTGTCAATCAAAATTTGAAGCTGTGATTCGTTCCATGTGTTCCCTGTCAAAAAACAAATGGATAATTCGGTAAAGTAAATTTTTACAAGGCGGCATAATGGCAACAAAAAGGAGAAAATGTTCAAAAATAGTTATCTGCATGATGCCTTCTGCCTTTGGGCTCAGTGATGGTGAATTTAAATGACATGTAAAATAAAGGAATGTTATGTTACATTGTGACATAACAACGCATTCTCATCCTAGGGCGTCATATACTGACGCTTTTGACATTTCGTCTACATCGAACGCACATGGCACCCTTTAACGTCAATATGAGACGCACAGAGCTTTGTTTGGATATGGTTAGGTTTAGGTCTGGTGTAGGGTTAGGGTTAGACCGCTAGGGTTAGGGTTAGGAGGCGCCTTCTGGCCCATTTCTATCTGCGTCTCATATTGACGCTAAAGGGTGCCATGTGCGTTCGATGTAGACGAAATGTCAAAAGCGTCAGTATATGACGCCTTGGGATGAGAACGGGCTAATGGTGTTTTCTGAAAGGGACTAAAGAACAAAGTATTTTTATCAGCTGAAAGGCAGAATACTAATGTTTTTATCAAGTTAGACATTACATAACAGTTTCGGGTTATGTTTCAGTGTTGGTAACGTCCCACAATTTCCCACACAAACTTAGTAATCGTCCCACATTTGGTTTGTTTGATGGTGGTCACCCTAGTCATAGGATGGAGGAGCGAGGATTCGAGTGGGGGTATTGAGAAGCACCCATGGTTACAACCCAGTCTCACGGCAGTTCGTGACATAGTCACGAAATTTAATCTATTGATTCGTGTTCGTGGACACGATTTTCCCTATTTTTTCGTGTCACTCAGCACGACTTTCAATCTAATGTATTTCAATGGGACGTATTTTTCGTGCCTGCACCACGTTTTTCTTTCGAGAGCACAGTATTGTTTTTTCTCAATTGTAATTCATTTTGCTAAGAGCTACATTACTCAATATTTAATCAAGAGATTTTAATCGTCGTTTTTATTGCTTTATATTCGGTTGGCTACTCAACATTAATCTATTTATTCGTGTCCAAGGGCACAAATATCCTTCTTTTTTTCGTGTCACCCAGCACGACATTCAATGTATTTCAATGGGACGTATTTTTCGTGCTTGCACGTCTTTCTTTCGGGAACACACAATTGTTTTTTCTCAAATGTTGGGCTATTCCTTTTGCAAACTTAAAGGGCTACATTACTCAACATTTAATCAGGAGATTTTAATCCTCGTTGTATTGTATTCGGTAGGCTACTCAACACGAATTTATTCGTGTCCATAGGCACGAATTTCCTTCCTTTTTTCGTGTCACTCAGCACGACTTTCAATCTAATGTATTTCAATTGGACGTATTTTTCGTGCTTGCACCACGTTTTTCTTTCGAGAGCACAGTATTGTTTTTTCTCAATTGTTATTATTTTGCAGACTTTAAGGGCTACATTACACAACATTTAATCAGGTGGTTTTAATCATCTCTGTATTGTATTCGGTAGGTTACTCAAAAACAAATTGATTCGTGTCTATGGGCACGAATTTCCTTCTTTTTTTCGTGTCACTCAGCACGACTTTCAATCTAATGTATTTCAATGGGGCGTATGCACCACGTCTTTCTTTCGAGAGCACACTATTGTTTTTTTCTCAAATGTTTGGCTATTCCTTTTGCAAACTTTAAGGGCTACATTACTCAACATTTAATCAGGAGATTTTAATCCTCGTTGTATTGTATTCGGTACGCTACTCAGCACAAATTGATTCGTGTCCATAGGCACGAATTTCCTTCCTTTTTTCGTGTCACTCAGCACGACTTTCAATCTAATGTATTTCAATGGGACATATTTTTCGTGCTTGCACCACGTTTTTCTTTCGAGAGCACAGTAGGCTATAGTTTTTTCTCAATTGTTATTAATTTTGCAGACTTTAAGGGCTACATTACACAACATTTAATCAGGTGATTTTAATTCTCGTTTTTATTACTTTATATTCGGTATAGGCTACTCAACATGAATCTATTGATTCGTGTCCCTAGGCACGAATTTCCTTCTTTTTTTCGTGTCACTCAGCACGACTTTCAATCTAATGTATTTCAAAGGGACGTATTTTTCGTGCCTGCACCACGTCTTTCTTTGCAACATGGTCTCACCCCTATTCGTCACATAGGCTCAGCATAGGCTATGCCGTTTGGTCATTTCCCCCTCACGTCCAAAGCCGACGTTGAGGGTACCCCCTATTCGTCACTTGACAACGGAGAGGGTCGTCCGATAGATTTGAGTGCAAATCACTCATCTTTGAATTTTGAACTTTTATTATTTTCCTAAACCTAACTCTTTTTCCTCTCTTTTTATATAATTTTGGGCTACATTAAAATTACATAATTACAAGACGGTATATTTTCTATTTGCTTAAAACATTCCTTCATTTAGGTGGGATATTTTATAATTTTCGATCACATATTGTGGTAATTTCCCCCTCACGTCCATAAGCCGACGTTGAGGGTAGCTAGCTGAAACCCTTTTCTAAATCGGTAATATCACGATTTTTCCTCTTTTTTATATTATTGTGGACTACATTAAAACGACATAATTGCAGGACTGCATATTTGCTGTAGGCTTAAAACATGCCTTAATTTATTGTGGGATATTTTATAATTGTCGATGTTATTTCAAATTGCAATGGCTTATAGTGAGCCTACTTTTCTTTTTTTTCTGCGCCCCAAAAAAGAAAAAAGAAAAAAAGAATAGCCTACTTTTATAGAACTTTCATCTCAATACTGTTTATGCAGTTGTAATAAATTAATTATATAGCCTACTGCAGAAATGTTTATATTACTTTATATGGACATATCCTTTCGCAAAGAGATGGATGTATTCTGGGAAGTGATATGTGTTTAAATGTAATGGCTACATACTCGTTTTTCCTTCACTTGGACATTTATGCTGACCCCTTTAAAATTGAGCACGGATATAAAATATTAAGACTGTACTTTTAATTATGATTGATATTTTGGCGCAATTTTGTGCAACACGTCACTGTGTGCGACCATCGCAGAAACCATTGCCCAGCGCGATTCCACCACGGTAAGTCGCTTACAACAGTCTAATAAGCAAGATGAATTCATAAGCATTATTTACACGTCCAAAATGAAGAAAATTACGAGTTAAAAAAAAAAAAAACATGTTCTAAGCCTAGATATATAGCTGTAGATGTATATATACAAAATAAAATTATGAGTAACGTTAGCCTATTTCCACATAAAAAAAACATGTTGTGATATATATATCATGTCCACATGATGTAGTCCACATATATTTTGGACGTGTAACTGCTTATTGAGAATTTATTGGGGGAATAGTAATTGGGGACATTTAGATGATGTGATTTTCTCTCGATCATCGTGGTTCACACTCAACGTCACTGTAATGTGTTAGTAATAACAATATTATCACTTGGTCTAACGTTATACTGCACATAACGCTGCCTTTATGGCGAACCCCAGGCACATGTTACGCGCCTTTAAAAAAAAATGTTAACTTACGCGACTTTTAACAGTAGCACAGGAAATAGAAACAACGTGAATCTGTATTTATTTATCCTAAGCATTTACAAGAAAATGGGAATCACTCACTATTAGGGTACACTTTTTAAATCTTATATCAACAACACTACATAATTAACATTTTCTGTTGTTCTCCATGCAGATCCTGTCAAACATATCACCTGTCGAACCTATCCGAACCTGATTTTCAAAACCCAAAGGCACTTTTAAGAGCCAACCTCTATCTCTTCATTATTTTCTATATCTTACATCCTCTCTTTCATCCTCAATCTTTATCTATCTCACAGTCTTTATCTATTGCTCTTTCTTTCCTCCCTGTCTGTCTTTGTCTAGCACTACTTGTCTGTCTTACCCATCTTTGTCAGTCTGTCTGTTTGTATCTGACTGTCTGTCTGTCTGTCTGTATCTGACTGTCTGTCTGTATCTGACTGTCTGTCTGTATCTGACTGCATTGCAATGGCCACCAAGCATAAACTTGATTCAAAGGATCCCCACTACCAAGAGGGGAGACGCATGGCTCTGGAGCTGAAACATGAACACATTCTAGCTGAAGCCAAGGTTAGAGTTTTTGTACACCTCAATCATTTTATAAAAACAAACATAAATTAAAGTAAAACGTGATGAGGAATATGTAAGAATGATGAGTGCAGAAGATTTTATACAGGTATATTGCATGATGCATCCTGCCATGTTCTGTGACGTGTTAATAAGGGAATATAATAATAATAATAGTAGTATATGCAGTTCCATCCCTCTGAGTTACAGAGACTTGGAGAATCTATTCCAAGGCTCATTTAAGCTGTTCAACACCTTACTAACACACTATGTTGTGTTTTCCTTTCACAAGTTACCTGCCTTTTGGTTACCGTACTTTTATCAACATCAGTCTTACAAGAAATATTCACTCCAATACACAGAGAGCAGCTGATGAGAGGAAACGTGTACGAGACCCTCCACACACCTCTAAAAGGGACTCTGTAGGACGTGGTAAGCCGAGGGGGAGGCGAGGAGGGCGACGCCATGCCTCCGCTACAGGTTATATCTGAATTATTTGACATTTGTAGGAGGAATTTACAATGATAATGTTGGACCAACTCAAATTAGAACACTGTAATTGTTTATTGAGAGTTTAAGATATTCAAATAACTAAAAAAACATTAGTGACACTATTGTAGAAGACACTACCAAGTACTTAACAAAAATATGTCTGATTTCATAAATTGTTTAGTATATAGTTTGAAAAGAAGAACAAGAATAGAGTGTGATAGCCTAACTTGTTCTTATTCTTCTATGTGCTGTTTTACAGCCACATACCCCACGGTTGAGGGCTCCCTGTCATCCAGTGTGGAGGTTCCACTTACTGCAATCTCAACAAAACTAAATCCTCAAGGGGAATTTGGTAATTCACAGTGATTAATTTAAGCTTGCACAGTATAAAAAAAGTGTTCATTCTAATACTGATCAGTTGACTTTTAATTGTTCCTTATCTAAATTATCCCTTACCGCTTTATTTTTGGATTTTCTTTACAGAAAAAAATATGGAGAGGCTCTCTGATATTTTGGCGTCATGTCCTTCTGCTGCTCAGCCTCAAAGTAGCTCTGCATCATCATGGTCTTTTCGGCAGCAGAAAGCCTCTGAGCGCTGGAAAGAAGCAAGACCATACCACCTAAAATGCCTTATTTCAATAGAGGCTGTTGGTCATCCCCTGTGTTGCCTTTGCAACGAGCCTGCTGTTATTAGGTTGGTTTTCATTAATATCAAACTTCAATTACCCAGGGTAGGTTTGCAGAGTGCCCTGCTTTATAGGCTAAGATGCATGTCTTTTGGGATGGGAGAAGACTTAGATACCCAGATGAAAAACACATTAATGAGAAAAGTACATCTAGGACCTTCTTGCTGTGAGGTGACAGTGCTAAACACTGAGGCACTATGCAATCCTATACAATAAAATCAAACCTAGTAAAAGGTAAATAGCTTAAATAGAGTGTACAGTACTTTATATGAGTTATTCATATAACATATAATAATGTATTATATTATAATATTAATTTTATATATATAATTTTCTCCTTAGGTGCAGGGAGTGTCTTCCTGAGGAGTGGTTCTGTGGGGACTGTGATGTATTGCATCACAAAAAACATCCACTCCACAACAGGGAATGCATGATTCGTGGTTTTTTTGAAGCCATTCCTCCGACCACATGCATCATTAAAGGGGAGGATGGATATTGCACCCATGAGCAAGGTACGTTCTCACGAAAGCTTTAATTTTGCTGTTCAATGTGTGTCTGCAGACAGTTACAGATAATCTAAATGATTGGTTTTCCTTCTTTTTGCCAGCTTGCATTTTGCCAACTGTGAAGGTGCCAGACTGCTCCTGTGGAGGCACAAACTTCACTGTGTTACCAGGCAAACCAGTGATTTTAATTACCATCAATGGTAAAAAAAATAAAATAAAAATATATATATATATATATATTGTAGATGTGATGTTTTTCACACTATTGTGCTGTGGCATTGTGCTTACAATTGCAGAAGTGACAGAAATATGGAATAGCACATGGTAATGTTATTAACTGAAACAAAGACAGATGTTTTTTTTTTTTTTTTTGTCCTAGCATCTTTCCAGCATGATGTCCAATCAACACAGCAGTGTGGAATTTAGTGAATTTGAAAATATAAATGTGGGATTATAGGAACTTGCGCAATGTCTCTTAACCATTCACAATGTGCATAATGAACTAAGTGTTGTAAAATTAAGTATGTGGTAAATGTGTATTATATTTTTAATTATTTTTTTTTGTTCCAAGGGCGTTTTGACTTGCATCAGCCATTGTATGAATGTCAAACATGCCAGCAGCAGTGGACCCCTGACTTTAAAGACCTCCTAAGAAGTGGATATTGGCCAGCCTCCGTCACCAATTCCACACTTTATACACTGGACCTCTTGAGCTCCTTTCAGGAACTCAAGATCATCTCTCCGGGATTCTCCAGACAAGCCTTCGCAAAGCTGCTGGAACATCGCACTAAGTGTGGAGGAAGAGTAAGTGTAAATGTTATTACCATTTTATAAAAAAAATTCCATAAGCAGACAATATCAAAATACTATTTCATTCTATATATTTTCCAGTCTGGATCTATCAACGGCGATGCACTGCAGCGTAGCTTCTTAGAGCTTTCGTATGCATCATTTGAGGAAGACCAGCTCTGCTGTAGTGCTCCTTTCACCTGCCCAGCCTGCACACCAGAAATGTTGGCTGTTTCAGCAGATGGAAACAGAAAGCTATATCGCTTTCGCCGAAACGGAAGGTGATCTTTCTTCCAGTCTTTTTATTGATTTATTTTCTTACTTCATATATTTCATGAATGGATTTTCTATTTTTCTTTCTTCCTCAGCTCTGATGATCCTGGCTTTTTTGAGGGGCTCTTTGTGGCTGAAGACAGCGCGGTGTCTAGATTTGTCGACACCATACAGAAAGCAGTGAAAAATGCAAGTTGACAAAATAGTTGTTACAATAATAAACGTAACCCCCACTTCAATTACTCCTGCATATCAATTACAAAATCAAAATGCCATATATTGAATGACACCATTGCTTTTATTTGATTTGTCGTGTTTGTTTTGTGTTTCATAGACACAGGGAAGAGGCACATGTGGGGACTCCCAGTGGACAGCAGCGAGGGAAACTTCAAGGAGGGCTTCAAAATTGGATGAAGAGGGGATGGAGGTTGCTGTGTGTCGCCATGGGTTCCTTTTGAAAGCCCTTAATATGTACAGGGGGGAGATATTTGCCTACCCTCTGTACCTTCAGAAGGAGCTCATGCCAGCCAAGGCACAATTCTTCGCAATGGACGTGGCATGCAAATACTGGCCATACCTGGAGAAAGTTGCTAGTGTCCTTCCTGCTCTTCAGGAACTGACCACTATGAAACCCTTTCTCAGTGTAATGCATGCTCGAGCCCATGCTACTAAGTGTGAGGTGTGTATAATATTTTGGCATCTTATGTACATTTGTAATATTTACAAGCACATTAATAATATTAAATATAAGTTAAGCTACACTATGTTATCTTGTGTTTTTGCATAACCATTTCTTGCATGGAATGTAATGCCCTTTGATGCAAATTGTGGTTTGTGATATTGGGCTATATAAATAAAATTAAATTGAATTTCTTCCACCCTTTACTAACAGATTAATTGGAGTGGCAGGAACCAGGAAGGAGCAGGGACTACCGCTGGTGAGGAGGTGGAGCAAGTGAACAGCTACCTCTCACGTTGTGCCCTGACGACCAAATATATGTCCAAAGCAGGTGACCGGAGTTTGCAATATTCTTGTAAAAAATTTTTAGATTGATCATCATAACCTCATTATTTGCTTTCAACAGCACGGGTGGACATGCTTACGTTGCATGCAATGGGGTGGAACGAGAAAAAAAATATCTCTTTACATCAGGCACTTTCCACAAGATATGTGAAGGTAAGTCTCATATTAATTGTTTTGTGTGTCCTTTTGTTGTGTTTACTTGGCCTGTTGTTAATCAAGTTTTAATCCTTATTATTGTATAACACTGTTCATCAGACTTGTCAGAGACTCCATGATGAGACTGCAAGGCTAGCTGACCTAAAAACAGAGCTAGATTGCACAGATGAAGTGGTGTCACAGTGGCTATCTGATGTAAAGGAATGGGCAGCTGGTGGTAAGCATGACCAGATAAAAGAAACAACAAACATCCCTTTCTACAATCTAAATTTTATGTTTGATATTAAAGAGCAGCAAAAAATAGTAGGTTGATCATCATCTAATGTGATGCCACATTTATGATGTCAGGTTTATTAGTATATTCCAGTTTCCTGCAGGAAGTGCACATACAAAGTTTAAATAAGTTTGATTAAAAGGTTTTACATGAAATTCAAGCAGAGAAACGGTTCTGTGTTGTTTTAACAGTGAATTTGCTTTCGTTATATCTTCTACAGAGACACCTGATACATCTCGTGCCAGTCAAGGCACCACACACAGAGGACTTCAGCAGTCAATTGAGGGGCTCTACCTTAGTGTGAGGCACCGGAAGCGAACCCTCTACCGTCAGAATGGTATAACTATATAATATAATATAATAGGTTGATAAGTTCAGGCTACTGTATGCATCCTACTCCACCAACATGGAATTAGCAAATAAGTGTAGTAGCACAGTTCAGCTCAATCGTTGAATTCTGTTCTTTAAATGACCAGTCTGTAGGATTTAGTGGTAGGAATTAGTGGCATCTATCAGTGAGGTTTGACGATTGCAACCAGCTTCCCTCACCTCTATCTTTCCAAGCTACGGTAGCCGACGAGAAAATGTGAGAGGTACTATCTAGTGTTTGTTTGTCCGTTGTGGGCTACTGTAGGAACATGGAGGTGCAACATAGAGGCCTCCGTGGAAGGGGAACGTATTTAGATAAAAAACTGCCAATTCTAAATTAATTAATGCACAATTATTATTTTCAGGCAATCATGAAAATCATGCAAATAGATTCCCCCCTAAATGTTACACCTTGGACAATTTGTTTCCCATGTCAGTCTACATTATAATTTTCACATACTGTATTTCATTATGTTTTCAATAACTGCAGCTTTGCTTTTCAATTTTTTGGTGCTATAATTTTTTTATTGTTGAAGAGTTCTGTCAAAAACCTCTGCCTCTGTACTTCATGTCTTTCTAGACAGCAGCAAGTTTCGCCATCGCCTTCGAAGGAAGCTGGCAGAAGACAAAAAACTCCTTCTTCAGGAGATACAGAAATACAATGATCTTGTACTAGAATCGGCAACAAACATTGACGTAGCTGTGGTGGAGCATTCCCTAACTGGAGAGAGTACTGTGTCTCAAATATGGCCGTGGGAGGTTCATGGCAGTGGTATGTCTGTTTGTAGATGCTTCACAGGAATTTATTTACAGTTCTGCTTTATAGAGTATACTGAACTAAGGCATGCATGTTACATATTGAGTGTTGTAATATTAATTTAGTTTAATGGTGTATTTTCAGTTTTCTTATGTATCGATTTGATTAAAAAAAAGTCAATGTTTGCAGTGATTATGCAAGATTGTCTCATGGATACATGTAACTGTTATTGATTCTTAGCAAATATTTCGATCAAGAAACGAGTGCACGACCAAGTGATGTTAACAAGGCGACTGCATGAGGAAACAAGCGTTTTGGTGTTGGAGATGGCACAACACTGCACGTGGTTGCAGAGCCTGGCAATGGTTCTCAAGAACAAGTTGGCTGAGGAGGGTAAGTTTAATTAAAACCCTGTCCATCTAATGTGTTTAAAAAAAACATACAAAAAAACACATCAGTCACAGAACTTGGATGGAGTAGAACGGTTATGGCTCTCTTTGCCGTGGTCCTTTGGGATATACATAAAATGGGGATTACAATTGTTACTGTAGCTATGGTAACAAGTCAGTAAGGTTGTAAAGATTGATGCTTGAAAGATGTGCAGATATGTTGTATTATGGCTGTTACTTGAAAGCGTAAATGAACAAAAGAATTTTGACCATTGTAATTTGTGTCCTGATATGTTACATGGGGTTAGCATAACATCAAGATTAATCTTATTATTATTTCCTCCAGTCAACATAGAAAACCTTGATGGTCAGGAACTAACACAATGTGTTACTTCAGCATAACTGTAGTGAAGAAGAAAACTGTTAACTTAAAACAGCTATCAGACATGGGCACAAAACGCTTATATGCTGCTTTGGGCCTCCCTCCATAAAGTCATCTCAGTGAGCCGTCATGTTGCCTCAAGTCGTTTTATACAGAAGCTAGCCTGGTCCCATGTCAGCGATACACATAAAAATGGCAACCATCCTGCTATGTAGATTTTAATAGGTTAGTTCTTTGGCCTTATTGAATAATCTTAACATAGTTTGTCTTTAATGTAATCTCTTTTGTATTTTGAGACGTAGACAAGGGAAATGAGGGACTTTGCTGTCTCTTAAGAAGAAGACTGTCAGAGGTGTCAGAAAGGTTCCAAGTGGTCCTCCAACAGTATAAGACTGCCTTAGGTCCTGAGGCCTCTGTCCTTCTACATGTTGAAGAGGAAGATCAAAGTGGCCTCAGTAGTCCAGACACCAGTGAGGATGAAGAGGAAAACACAATTTAGGTCATTTATTTATTTATTAATATGTATGTTTGTTAGTTTTTGGAATAACCCCCTAATACTGTTATTCTTAGTAATTTATTTGTGTATTTTATTTATGCTAAAACAGCTGAAATTCAGCCTCTTATTATTGTTTTCTGTATTTCCCCAGATGGAAGCTGAACGAAGGACTGTGTTGAAGGAAATGGACTTGCCCTATATCTGTGTATTATTAGTATGCTGATTTACCTCATCAAAATCTGTGTGCATTATATCTTGTTGAAAATTCAAACTGTAGGTGCGTCCCAATTCGCATACTATCCATCCTAAATAGCATTCGAAAATAGAATTAGTACGTCCCAAATCGTTGAAATGAGTGTTCCAAATATACCCGGATGGTCTACTATTTCCGGTCAGAATCCGAAGTGCAGATCGATGCACACTATAACGGCTAATATTGCCCACAACCCATCGCGCGTTGGACGAGGATTCGGTTAGAACTACAAACACGAGTGAAAAGTGTTAAAAAACTACAGACATGGAGGACGCGTGAATCCAGCGGTTATGTAGAGAGGTTTAGATAAAGGGGTTAGAGTGATTAATTATCAGTATCTAACCTGACGAAAATGTATTTATTCAGTGTTGTCTACATTATATTGCATCTGCAGATGCATTGTGGACTTTTGTAAAGATACGTTTTAGCCATTAACTTTTACATCATTATATTCAAATTGCAAACACATGAGGAGAGTCTCCGCATGAAAGACCCACGACTGGCAGATCAACGTGCAACTACATTTCTCTCCGAAACGGTAGAAAATAAAATTAGATTGAATGGAGAATTTTAACAAGATGATTGACAGGGCAGTTAACGGTGACATGATGCACGCGACAGATCTGTCCATTAAGATGACAAAGTAGTATGTCCCAAAGCTAGTATGTCCTAAATTTAGTAAGCACATTGCACAGTTCAATGAAGATGCACAAACCTACCAGTATAGGTGCACCAATCTTAGCCAAAAATGTCAACTTAGCATGTATGATATTACCAGATGTAATTACTGGGCTCACATGATATTTGGGTAGTGTATTCATACTCTTTTAAGAGAGACTCCCCTTGATTGTGGTGACCCTGTGACCTTTCCTTTTGCACCAACATCAGGCCAAACTTTTGACTTGCATACAACAAATGTTATGAACCAATTTTTGTATTTTGCTGAGCAATGAATCATGTCATTTTTGTTGACCTCATGACATTCCCTGTAGCACAACCATTAGACCAGAATGTAAAATTTGACATTGTATTTGATATTGTCTAATTGTGCAGATTGCCATGAAATCTTGTAAGCACATGATGACTTTGGTGACCTCATGACCATTCCTTTATCATCACATTTAGGCCATGATGTAAAAACTCATTCTTGATTACTTGCATTTCTCCACATTTACTTATTCTGCGGTGCAGCAGCAGTGTCTGTGTCTGTCTATGTCATTTTTTTTTTCAGAGGCTGCCTATGGATCGCTATTTGATTGAGTGTATTATACTGTAGGATATAACTGTTGTGTAATTTTATATTACTGCACAGATGCATTATAGTATGTAACAGAAAAATACACTGTTTTTTTGTTATGATTATTCTTTATTGTATATTATTACAGATGACTTGATTCTCTTTTCTGCTGGAGCTTTTCAAGTGAACTTAACCTCACAGTCCAGTGTTTTTTAAATACAGCCTTATGGCTTGTTTGACAAATATGCATTTGGTGTATTTTCAGTAGTATTGTTGTAAAAGACAAGAAATAAAGTATTTCCAAAGATGAGCATTTTATGTTTTTTTCTTTTTCATCCATTATTATTGAAAAATAAGATTTTATATTTTTATGGTTGATAAAAGTCAATAGCTGGAGAAAAAAAACATCACGTATTTATATGTGGAATTTTTTTTAATTTAACATCACACTGCATTATTAATTCATTACTTTAATGCATGTCTTTTTACTTATTTTCAAACCAACCTGGCTTGTAATTAAACAAGATCGATCTAGTATAATAAGTAATGTGTATCTAAGGTGTGTTAAGGCATGTTACAGTTTTACTCGATTGCTGAAACACTAACCCTAACCCTAAAATTTCAAAACCATAACACCATTCATCAAAAAGCACACCCTTTTCCCCAAACTATAAACACTATTCCCCAGTTTTGACACATGAGTAAGATTTCTTGAACTTTCACTGCAAAACTTTACACACATATCCCTTCATTTATCATTGCCGTACACAATGTTGTAATTTAGAAAGCACTAGCATTCAGCACAGCTTCAGCTCAATTAGCACACAATCACCCAGGAGGAAACACAAAGAGTCAAAACTGGTCACACAGCAATCGAGAACCTTCAATATATCGATGAAAGGGATAAGATGAGAGGGGGAGGAGAAGGGGGAGGGCAAAAAGACAAGCAGTCTCAGATGAGATTTGTGCCTTTTTAGTTGACCATGTTCTTGTCCATGGTAGGCTATGACTAAGGAGGCTGGGCGACGAGTACAGCCAAACTTGAGAGTCACTTCACCGTCGCTTCCATTACAGTTTTTCTCAATTGTTTACACACAAATACTGGTACTTGAGACACAATGAGCACAACATGTAACGCATTCACGAACCCCCTGAACCAATTCTGCGAAACTACAAGGACAATTCCTGCTTTACACTCAAATTGCAGTTCTAAAACCATTTTCAAAACACTACACACAATTCTCTGCTTATGGCACAATTTTCATGCAGAAAATCTCTTGTTTTCACAAGGAACACACTGCCATTCAAATATGCACACTGACTCTTCATATGGGCAAACACCCGTCACACAGTTTTACAATTAACAATCAGAGCTTTAGCATAAAAGAGCAACAGGTCAGCTCTTCAATGGGGCAATGGATGCCAACATTTTTTACTGTAAATGTACACAGGCAATTCTTCTGTTGTTTTGTATGTAGACAACTCTATGTACAACTTTTTAATTGGTTGGGATGTACACTGTGTACATTGTTTTTGTGGGAACAATAAAATGTATTTGTTACCGTGTATTTGTGTGTTCTGAGTATAAAAACAATATTCTCAGATATTTTACAACATTTATGTATGTACTGTCTGTAGTAAGTGTAACACTGAACAAGAAAATACCTAAGTCATTATGATGGATGGAGAAGAAGTGTTTTCCATTCATCATAGTGTTTTACACTGAACACATCAGTGTTCAACTGGTTCTTATAAATGTCTATTCATATGATGGTTTGTGTGTGTCATTTGAAAACAAAATACCATTTTGAGAAGAAATAACATTGTTTTGAATGTAAAGTTTCATTTTGCAGGAGAATTGAGGGGTTTTGCCCATTGTGTGTGTGTTTTTTGATTTGTGTGTAGAGTTCTGAGAATATGAGGCATGCTTTCAGAAAATGTGTGTAAACAATCAAGAAAAACTGTATCAGAAACTTCAGGGAGGAAAAAAGGTACAGTAGGGGTCAGACTGCTCTCTACTGTAACTTTTGAGTGCTGTACTCTGTGCTGTGACTACACATACTGTACATGTATGGTGGCTGTTGCACTATACTACTTTAATGAAAAGAAATGCATCAAATTGCCTCACATACAGATATATGCTTCCATTTTATAAAAAGGATGCATTATCAGTGCTTCTAATTTTGTAGGACACGATGGATTGGAAGAAGTCTGCCTGCACATTTCATTTCATGCGTCCCAGGGGATTTTACCCCCAATGACTGGTTAGGACCAAAGATGGGATGCTGGAGCAGAATCATCTTTATTGGTGTTATTTGGTGTATTGTTTTGTATTAAGGAATGAAAAAAAAAAAATTTTTGTTGTGTTTGAATTTTTGAATTTTTGAATTTTTGTTGTGTTCATCATGTGAAAACGTTTTTGAAGGAGAGAACCACAACCAACATCGCTTGCGTATTACCGCATTAGTTTTTGTAGTATTGGTTTGCATGTAGCCTATCTCACCAGTGTGTATTGTAGAGTGTGTTTGTTTTTGAGATTCTACATGGCTCCTAAAAAAAC
The DNA here is from genome assembly GCF_964197995.2 of Scardinius erythrophthalmus. NCBI lineage: Eukaryota > Metazoa > Chordata > Actinopteri > Cypriniformes > Leuciscidae > Scardinius > Scardinius erythrophthalmus. Next base: position 31,938 of record NW_028296299.1, read on the forward strand.
TACAGTTTGTGTATATAGTGATAGTAATGATCAAAATAAAAAAAAATCGCTAGGATCTCAGGTCATTAAGTATATTTAACTGATATTGTAGTTGTAGGACAACCATCAGGGCCATCTCCAATGTACGCTATTTATAAACTACAATTCCCACAAGAGACGCGCCATAGAACTTCTTACAAAGTGTACAAATCAGCCACCATACTTGTAGTTCTTCTGGTTTCCCGACCAGGGTTATAAAAATGTGTCTTTACTATTATATATATCAAGAAACATACATTATACAGCCAAAACATACATTATGCTGCATTTAGATGATCAGGGTGAAACAAAATCGCCAGGATTTAACATCTGTGGTTTTAGCTGGTAGGCTATAGGCTGTAGCCTACAGTAGAAATGAATTCGAGTTTGTCGGCGGGAGTTTAGTCCTTCAAAGAGCGACCTTTAATTTTTTATTATTATTATTTAATTATGGCCTCCACGTGTTTGTTTTGCCCCCTGCCCTGATGAATGTAATAAACTGCTGTGTATAAATATGTCAGCATTAGGAGACAAAATGTGCGATATACTGTCCAGATCAAGACCTTCACAATAAATCAATATTTGTCTTTTAACTAGTGACAAAAACTGTTCTATTCTAGAAGCTAAAATCATGGTGATCCATGTATCTTTATAATTAAATCAGTGTGTGTGTGTGTGTGTGAGAGAGAGAGAGAGAGAGAGAGAGAGAGAGAGAGAGAGAGAGAGAGAGAGAGAGAGAGAGAGATCACGTGTGTGAGAGAGATCAAAGTGTGACAGATGGAACTGGTACTTCAGCCAACAAGCGGCTCCGCACAGTTCTATGCTTTATCTTTTGAAATATATAAAACCATTTATTTTATTTGGATTAAATATGCATGTTTTTTTCATCAGATTTACCAATTGTTATAATTTGTTTGTGCTGGTCAATTATGAACAATAGATAAAACTGAACTGCAAGCAAAAACTTGGGGCCGAGGGGTCACTGTTTCAAATATTTGAGGGGCTCCTCCCCAAACAAATGTAACCTCACTCCAATTTTTTTATAAAACTTGAAGGCCCTGATTAAATTATATATAGGCTACATTTTCATTTAAAAAGAATCCACTTGTAAAGTTAAACAAATTCCACATATAAATATACTCAATGAAGGTTGTTTCTTTTGTCTCAACCACATCATCATATTGTTTTGAATTTGATGTATGGAAAAGTAAAAACAAAAATTATCATCTTTTGCAAGTGTTATCATAGTGTATTTGTGGTCTTTCACAAAAATATAAGTGAAAATACACCAAATGCTTATGTATTGCTTTATTACTCACAAGAGGCTTAAAGGGTGATCAAACAAATTTATTGACAAGGTGCATGACAAGTAGAAACTATATAGTCTTTGGCAATTGGAACACATCGAAACATCGTTCTTTTAAAGGTGTACTGTAGAGAAATGCATGATATGAAGAGGGATATCCCCTACATGGAGCCGACACTGGTGGTGGTGAAGGGGTGAGTAGCAATGCTGAGATCTGGATGAATGTGGAGCTCTTCTCCTGATGAGCACAGCGGAGGGACCTATGACACGATTGGCTCAAGAGGGTTGAGAAGAAAATACATTTGGTTTAAGACGTAAAACGCCCAGTCAGCTGATGAGTTTGGAGTAGAAGAGAGTGAGAGAGAATGTAAAAGATATAAAGTAATGAGTGAGTATAAAGAAGGTCAGTCTTATTTGTTGAACTTCATATTTAAGCTTCATGTCAAACAAGCCATAAGGCTGTATTTCTTAACAGTGCACAGTGAGGTTAAGTGAACTTTGAAAAGCACAGACAACAGAACATGAAATCAAGTTACGCGTCAACTGTAATAAAATAAAAGTGCAATGTATAATCATGAAATATGAAAACATGCTTTTGAATAACATCTGAAGAAGAAAATTCAGTTGGATTAAGTACATTTCTAGTACAGCCCTCTCGAGATTAAACTCCAGGTCACATTCTTGGAGATTTTCACCTTTTCATTACTACAGAAAGATGAGATACGACTTCAAATGCAAAACAGAAACAATTGAATAAATACGCTGAAACCAAAATGGAGTTCAAAACATACATTTTATTTATTTTCATTATTTCGGAGAGAATCCTTTGGCTGCCAGGACTGGGCCCACTGCTCACCACTAAAAACAGAAGGGAATTTTTAGGGAATAACAGTTTAATTTTCCATCTATGAAGGACCACCACCTTCATGCATGCATTAATGGTGGTGGTCCTTCATAGATGGAAAATGAAACTGTTATAGTTCTGTAATGATGTGTGCTTTACACTTGTTATAATGCTTGTTTAATCTGAAACAGAACGGATTAATAGAAAAAGTATTGTAGCCAACCCCCCTATCTCTAATTCATAAAGCAGAAGAACAGAGAAATACTTACCATACTGGACAGGGCTCCCAGTCAACCAACATTTCTGCTTTGCCCTATCAAGAAAAATAAATAAATAATTCCATTCTTAGCATAAGGCTATTATGTCTGGTTATAGGCACTGAGTTTCATTGATACAATGGGTCATTATTTTCAGTAGACACTCCTTTCTAAACTGTAATTCAAAAAAGACCAAACACATAAAAAGCATCTACCTAACAATTATGGTATGTATACTGTAATATGTATTTGCCAACTCACAAGGAAGTTTCTAAATCCTATATTGCACTCTGCATACTGCCTACACTCTGCAGTTCCTTTATGACTGTCTAACCTTTCTCACTCTTTCTCTTACTACACTCCTGATGGGGAAAGCCTCTAGGCGAGTGTGGTAGGAGCAATCTGTGAACAAAAACACGTTTCAAATACTTATTAGTTAGTTTAGGAACAAAATAAACACAACTATGAAGACTTACAACTATGAATCACTTTGTGATTTTCTAGGCTGATATGGCTAGGAACTATACTCTCATTCCTGCGTAATAATCAAGAAACTTTGCTGCCGTACCATGAGTCCAGCAGACGTAATGATATGACGCAGCGCCTGAAAATAGTCCCCAGCTCGGTAGACTAGGGTCGACCATTTTCAGGCGCTGCTACATATTACTGTATTTTGACTGTACAACTATGGGGGAGTTGTAAAATGAGCCTATTTCCAAAAAAAGTGGAGTATCCCTTTAAGTAGGGAGCAGACTTGCAAGGATGACAACAAGTGATGTTTATCACTAATCAAAACATGTACCATGGAACCAAATCACTAATTTCCAATGTGGTATGCTTGCTTGAATAACCATACTACTGCTAAGCCACAGCTCACAACTGAGAATACTCCACTGCTGCTGCTTCTACTACTACAATGCATTTTGGTCAAATTAGACTAATTAAGCCTGTTGGATTTTATAGGTTGTCAATTGTACTAATCTCACTATTACTATTATGTACTACTATTATTATTATTATTATTATTATTACTATTCTATATCTATTATGAATAATCATGGTTATGTGTGCTACGCTGGACTAGCTGGACTGGTCAAGACATTTACATATTGTTGCCCTGTTGCGGGTCGCTAAGTCGCTTTGGATAAAAGCTTTTGCTAAATGATTAAATAAATAAATAAAATTTTGACTAATTGTCTGTTTTAAGTAGTTAAAAAAAAGCAATGGAACTATAGCAAATAAACCGGGGTAAAAGTTGCAATGTATAGCAAAGTATCAATCATTGCATTTACATGCAATGCACTTACTCTTTTGTGACCTTTTCCTTTCCGGCATATGCCTTGGTCCCCCTGTGAGAAAAAACAAAAAACAAAAAAACACATTTACATTAATTAGACAAAATGCACTTTGTAATGTCTTTTCAACATAAATATGTGTCCCTGACTCCCTGGTGTGTCTAGAGAGTAGAGACCCCTGAAATATGGAAAAAGACCATCCTCTATTTCAGTTAATGTGTCTGCAAACACGCTGTTTATATTTGGCTCCACATTTTACATGACATGCAGGCTGAGGCTCATTAGAATAGTAATCATAGTAGGCTTATAGAATACTCCATCTAAAACGACTCGTTTCAGACAGGGTCTGCATAAAGGACCAGTTCAAGATAAATAAGGATTTTTTTTTAAGGATAATGCAAAGCTACTCTAGTGGACTATCAGAACAAAAATATAGAACTGGAAATTAGCATAATAGGTCCCCTTTAAATTCTATTTGCGTAATTCATTTATTTACTTAAAGGGTTAGTTCACCCAAATATGAAAATTCTGTCAGTAATTACTCACCCTCATGTTGTTCTTCCAACCCCGTAAGACCTTCGTTCATCTTCGGATCACAAATTAAGATATTTTTGATTAAATCTGAGAGCTGGATCACATTTCCATAGGCTACTAAGGGATTGAAACTTGCTGGCCCAGAAAATGTATTAAAGAGATTGTTAATATAGTCCAAGTGACTCCAGTTGCTCAATCTTAAAGGAGTCATAACCTGTAATTTTCACTTTTCCACGAGAATCAATGTATGTTATGATTGCCTAACGATTATACACTGGCCGGGAAGCCGATATTTAAAAGTGAAGCGTTTGTTTACCCCAGGATTCATCAACCAGCAAGCGTGCACGCGCACTCAAATACGAGATTTTAATTTCAGCCCCGACTTGACGTCATGACGGGGCAGGATATACCATATATGGACACCGCAGACCTATGCCGCGGGAAGCCTGCCCTGCCCCTTACCCCCTCATATTCAATTCAGTCGCGAAAGATGCAGAAACGTAGTGCACACGTGAGTTGCTCTGTTGTTGACTGCCAGAATCAACATGTAAATGTGTTTTCTCTACCAAGAACGGACCTAGCTATCAGGGACCAGTGGATTAAATTCATTTTTAATGACGCGGTTCCTACAACCCTTCCCACTGGCTTAACGTTTGGTGTCTGTGCTAACTAAACATTTTACGCCGGAATCCTTCACAAATTTGGGGCAATATCAGGCGAAGTTGGCATCGAAGCTCGGGAAAAAGGGGCCATTTTCAACAATCAGAGACTTGCCTGCAATTGAAACGGTAAAGGCCCGTTCACACCAAGCACGATAACTATAAAGATAACGATAAAGATAACTATATATGTGTCCACACCAGCGACCGATAACGGACTTTTTATTCTAAGCACGCGCGCGCCCGGATGATCCAGATCCATTTTAAATGCGCGAGACCTTTAAATTAGAATGGATTCTGATTGGCTGTCAGTGTTTTATCGTTCGACAGCTGGAAAAAAATCGTTCTGAAAGTGATCCCTATGATATCGTTCCTCATATCTTTATCGTTATAGTTGTGGTGTGAACTCTGTTATTCTTTAATATGGAGAACGATTTTTAGAATTATATCTTTATCGTTATCTTTATAGTTATCATCCTTGGTGTGAACGGGCCTTAAGACTGTGTTTTTATTGCTCTACTGTGTGTAACAAACAGCAGCTAACTGCTAATGTGGCTATTGTATGCTAGCGGGAGTATTAGCTTCGAGGTAAACATGAATGTTGGAACAACATGAGGGAGAGTAATTACTGACAGAATTTTCATTTTTGGGTGAACTAACCCTTTAAGAGAATCTGCTTGACTAATGAGCTATGGTAACAGTTATCAGAACCACCAATAATTACCCAACAAACATTATTTACATACCTGACTTTTTCTTTTTGCGACTTGCAACTGTGCCCCTGGCTGACCCTGTGAAGACAGCAATGGGTTTGGAGAAAGAAAATTACTCATATACCAAATAAATCTTTAACTTATTATTTAAAATACTGAAAGACCACAACGTCGCACAAGTGTGGCAGTACATGTATTAATAGGTGTAAAGTACATGTAGTCTTATTGCGATTGAATTAAGGTTGCTCCATTTACTCCACGTGTTTCACTTTCTCGCTTATGTCCATCCTGTTTGTGATAATCCTAATTTGTTTCAACAAGAGCTGATCCTTCGCTGACTTGATCAAGGAACGCAAGGGGTGGGAAAATGGTGGTGTGGTTGTGAGCATGAAATGTGCTCATCAAATTTCATAGCAATCTGATAAATTGAGATATGTTGCCTTCAAGTTTAGTGTGCATGGGACACTGACATTCCCAATTATTTTGAATATTCAAATTATCCTAATATCTTTAATCTTTAATTTTGGCCAAGTAATTTCAGCATTCGATTAGTAGCATTTTTTTTTACTTTTAGATTTATAATAGACTCACAAAATTCCTTCCAAAAGCCCTAGTACAGAATCGGATAGACCATCTAATTATGTAATATCAGATCAACTTTTCTAGCAGATTATCCATGGAAAATGAGAACCTTGTGAGTTTTAATTTATCAACCAGCAAAAAAGTTATAGCATGGTGTGTTTGAGTTCATTTCCCCTACTTGACATCATGCATCCTGCATTGTGACTATTTCACATGCACACATTGCAATGTCGATGCTGAAAAGAGCCCTAACCTGCATCAAGCTCTATGGGGGAAATAAACTGGAAGTCAAGTAAATTCAAGGTAACCCATTGGTCAAACACTTTAGGCCTTTACAAATATAAACTGTAACTCTTTAAATTTGTTCTAATTACCTTGCCCCTCCATTGGGCTCGTCTGCTCCACCTGCCCCTCCACAGGGCTCGTCTGCTCCACCTGCCCCTCCACAGGGCTCGTCTGCTCCACCTGCCCCTCCACAGGGCTCGTCTGCTCCACCTGCCCCTCCACAGGGCTCGTCTGCTCCACCTGCCCCTCCACGGGGCTCGTCTGCTCCACCTGCCCCTCCACGGGGCTCGCCTGCTCCACCTGCCCCTCCACGGGGCTCGCCTGCTCCACCTGCCCCTCCACGGGGCTCGCCTGCTCCACCTGCCCCTCCACGGGGCTCGCCTGCTCCACCTGCCCCTCCACGGGGCTCGCCTGCTCCACCTGCCCCTCCACGGGGCTCGCCTGATCCACCTGCCCCTCCACGGGGCTCGCCTGCTCACCTTCTTCCGGTTGCTTGTTCTCCAATGGGTCACAGGGTGTGAGATGCAGCGTAATCAGCTGATCATCATTGCCACTGGAATCCTGGGTCCAACCTGTGCAAGTTAAACAAGTGTTGTGTTTTGCTTATTTAAAACATAGAGGTTAACCATAAGCTTGATCTGTACCTGTTTTAAGTTTTAATCTGTTTGAATCATATAGGCCTAGTCCAAATTTTGCCCAACCAGATTTGAAGGCACTTTTGATTGCAGGAGAACTATTGAGTGTCAACTGGATGTATTAGATATCTGCAATATATTTGATTGATTTCCAATGACTATAACCAATACAATATATCTTTAAGTCGGGAAAATAAAACCCAAACTGCTCATAATATCTATTCAAAAAATGACAAGTATAATGTTTGTTTACAGTCTGGGTTATGCCTCAAAGTTAGTAGCAGTGTAAGTTTTTGGTGTATCCAGCCAACATTTGATTGTTTTCTTTTTCTTTGTGTTATTTCTGGTAATGCTCTACATTTTAGCGCCGTCCTTGATATTGTTTTATTGAATATATATATATATATATATATATATATATATATATATATATATATATATATATATATATATATATATATATATATATATATATATATATATATATATATATATATATATATTATCATTTAATTCATTGACCCAGTAACCAAAACGTGTCTTTGCGAATTTCATGTGTTCAATTAGTATGTCCAGATTTTTGTGATTTACAAAAAATTAAGCTCAATGTTAAATCTCCTTTAAGATAATAAAATCTTTTGCGCTCTCAACACAAATTGTGAACTGTGACTTTAAGATACAGTGCATGCATCTCACCTTCACAAAGGTATTCATAAAATGAACCTATCTTCTGAAGGTAGTCCTGGGCATAGGCGGAGAGGGTGCAGCGAGGGGTTAATATTTCACACTTCATTTCTTTTTTTTTGGTCTCCTTTCCAAGAAGCAGAACTGGCTTGTATCCAATGGCATGGAGTTTCTCAAGCTGCAATGACAACATTGTGTATTTTTGCTGTTTAATGAAATAGAAAAACAACATAAAAAATAACTAGGAATATTAATTATTAAGAAAATATAACATTATTAATGACAGCATCCAGGTTACTGCCATTCAGGATTTTTAACCTAATAGTGAGTTTTGCTTTTGTAAAACCAAGTATGTGCAAACAGGAAGGCTCATACAGTAGAAGCAAAAAAAACAAATATATATAGAAAATAAGGTTAAAATATAACTTTTTGTAATATTAGGAGCTTGGGTTTTGCACCTACGTTGATAAGATTATGTAGCCATTGTGCAACTGGACAATGACAATCTAAAGATTTATTTTAAAAAGGCAGAACCTTAGTGATAACATGACCAAATGGGTGAATGCTGCACATATTTACAGTAGACACGTGCACATTGTTGTTTTGAGTAGTACAGTATGAATGCAGTTCATTTGTTATTTCTCATCCACTCGATAAGAAAGTTTGATTATTATATTGCAATTCTGTCACAATACATGCCTGTATTTGTTATGAACTCAAGAATTCCTGAGTATCAATTATATTTGCTGTGTGTTCAAATTTTGCTCTGGTAGATCATTAAGGTCTGTGATGTGTTATGGTGAAGATGTGTTTACTTTAGGGTATTAGCCTACCACTAAAATAAAAACTAAAAATCACAATTACATCTACCTTCAAATTTGATAGTTAAATTGTACTTTTAAATTAGTTCTGATGACACAGGGAGGACAAAGTATCATTAGAAAAAAATAATTTAACTTTATCTATATTGGCAAAAAATACTGTCTTTCTGACCTTGCGCTGGCATGCTCACTTAATAACAAATGGTACCACTGAATGTACTTCCTAGATGATCTGGAAAGTTTAATGTCATGTATGAAATTGTACGTACCAGGATATTGGCTTCATCCTTGATGGATGCAATGTTGTGGTTTTTCTTACGACCAACCACCCATTCATCTCGCTTCTCATCAAACCTCTGAAGCTTCTTCTTGAGGCGCTGCTTCTGAGGTTGCTCCTTTTTACAGTGTGAACAGACCTTTTGTGCACAAAATAAAATGCCCTGACAAAAAGGGCAGTTCTTTTTTGTAGACCCCCCCGGCATTATAACAGTCAGATACAGACAGACAGACAGACAGACAGACAGACAAAGATGGATAAGAGACAAGTAGACAAAGACAGACAGAGAGAAAAGAACGAGCAATAGATAAAGACTGTGAGATAGATGGAGAGAGAAATATAGATATTGAGAACAGAGAGAATGTGAGATATAGAAAATAAAGAAGAGATTGAGGTTGGCTCTTAAAAGTGCCTTTGGGTTTTGAAATCAGGTGTGGCTATAGGTTCGGACAGGTGATGTGTTTGACAGGATCTGCATGGAGAACAACAGAAAATGTTGATTATGTAGTGTTTATGTACCCTATTAATGACCCTAATAGTGAGTGATTCCCATTTTCTTATAAATACTTAAAATAAATAAATACAGATTCACGTTGCTCCTATTTCCTGTGCGCGTAATTTTTTTTTAAAGGCGCGCGCGCGTAACATGTGCCTGGGGTTCGACATCCCAGATTAAAAGGCAGCGTTATGTGCAGTATAAGTTTAGACCAAGTGATAATATTGTTATTACTGACACATTACAGTGACACTGTGGGTGAACCACGATGATCGAGAGAAAATTACATATTTTAGATAACTAACGTTAGAGTTAGCATGTTGAAGTTGGCTATCCATTTAGCAAGCCTAATTTCACAGGATTTTTTTCTGATAATGAGCAAACCTTGGACGGGCTTTAATTCGTTGCCCTAACGTGTAAATCATGTGAATCTAATATGGCAAATGCATCAATTATTTATAGCAAAACGTGATCGTTACGTACGAATGAGCCTAGCAACTTACCTGGAAAGTGGTTTGAGCGCAATGAGAAATCACTGAAGAAATCACCCAATTACAGGGCGGGCTGGCTCCGTCTCCATAGCAACGGAAGCTGATGATCATGGGTAATACTGGAAACAAATAAAACTGATGGCCATAACACATAGTATTGTTGAATTATCAAGCACACTTTCGCGTGTGTGTTGAAAAAAGATGAGGATATCATTAAAAGAGAATCGGTGGCGGGTCCTCAGTTTTATCTGTCGTCATCCATAGTAACGGTCGATAAGGCTCGTGGGAAATGTAGTTACTGTTAGATTTGACACGCCAAACCGATGGAAAACCGGTATTTTTCAGCAAAGAAACAGGAATATTTAGAAGCAATAGCCGTAACTCAACTTTGCACTCGCATTCAGGAATAATATACATATTTTTTTAATGTAAGGAAGCACTGACGATGGTTTACAATGTTGAGTAGCCTACCGATTATAATTTAAAAAGCAATAAAACAAGGATTAAAATCTCCTGATTAAATGATGGGCAAAGTAGCCCCTAAAGTTTTCTAAATGAATCACAAAAAAAAATAAAAATAACAATACTGTGTTTTGAAAGAAAAACGTGGTGCAGGCACGAAAAAGACGTCCCATTGAAATACATTAGATTGAAAGTCGTGCTGAGTGACACGAAAAAAGGAAGGAAATTCGTGCCCATGGACACGAATCAATTTGTGTTGAGTAGCCTATACCGAATATAAAGTAATAAAAACGAGGATTGAAATCACCTGATTAAATGTTGAGTAATGTAGCCCTTAAAGTCTGCAAAATTAATAACAATTGAGAAAAAACAATAGCCTACCGTGCTCTCGAAAAAAAACGTGGTGCAGGCACGAAAAATACGTCCCATTGAAATACATTAGATTGAAAGTCGTGCTGAGTGACACGAAAAAAAGAAGGAAATTCGTGCCTATGAACACGAATCAATAGATTCATGTTGAGTAGCCTATACCGAATATAAAGCAATAAAAACGAGGATTAAAATCACCTGATTAAATGTTGTGTAATGTAGCCCTTAAAGTCTGCAAAATTAATAACAATTGAGAAAAAACAATACGGTGCTCTCGAAAAAAAAACGTGGTGCAGGCACGAAAAATACGTCCCATTGAAATACATTGGATTGAAAGTCGTGCTGAATGACACGAAAAAAAGAAGAAAATTTGAGCCCATGGACACTAATAAATAGATTCATGTTGAGTAGCCTATACCGAATATAAAGCAATAAAAACAAGGATTAAAATCTCCTGATTAAATGTTGTGTAATGTAGCCCTTAAAGTTGGCAAAATGAATACCAATTGAGAAAAAACAACTCTCGAAAGAAAAACGTGGTGCAAGCACGAAAAATACGCCCCATTGAAATACATTAGATTGAAAGTCGTGCTGAGTGACACGAAAAAAATGAAATGCCTTTGGACACGAATAAATTCGTGTTGAGTAGCCTACCGAATAGGCTACAATACAACGAGGATTAAAATCTCCTGATTAAATGTTGAGCAATGTAGCCCTTAAATTTTGCAAAAGGAATAGCCAAACATTTGAGAAAAAAAATAGTGTGTTCTCGAAAGAAAGACGTGCAAGCACGAAAAATACGTCCCATTGAAATACATTGAATGTCGTGCTGAGTGACACGAAAAAAATAAGGATATTTGTGCCCTTGGACACGAATAAATAGATTAATGTTGAGTAGCCTACCGAATATAAAGCAATAAAAACGAGGATTAAAATCTATTGATTAAATATTGAGTAATGTAGCTCTTAAAGTTTGCAAAATGAATAACAATTGAGAAAAAAAACAATACTGTGCTCTCGAAAGAAAAACGTGGTGCAGGCACGAAAAATACGTCCCATTGAAATACATTAGATTGAAAGTCGTGCTGAGTGACACGAAAAAATGGGGAAAATCGTGTCCACGAACACGAATCAATAGATTAAATTTCGTGACTATGTCACGAACTGCCGTGAGACTGGGTTGCACACACACACATACACACCTTTCCCACCTTCCCCTGCTGTTAGCGAGGAACATGCCAAAGCAGAGCGGCGGAGTAAGACACACAGCTCAGACTGGAGTGTGACACTCGGAATAAATTAGCACACTGGCTGGTGGAGCGAGAAGGGAAGGTGGGCACGATAAAGGAGCCAATCAGGCGCTGAAGCCCCCCTTTACAGGACATGGGGCGACTGGTGCTCGGCTGTTGCCGGAGTGAGGAGAAATTTTGGCTAGCAACATTTCAGCCAATCGAATTCTACAAACACCGGCAAAGGGGAAAACAACTTTACGCTGTGTGTGTCAAGAAAATGAAAAATGTGCTCTAAAAAAAGCTTTCTGTTGCCAGGTTTTAGGCTGCTTCTTAGGGCGTGTTTGCGCGCCGCAGACTAGGACGAGACAGACGCTGTCTGAATCTGCTCTTTTGTCTGGTTCTCACTGCAAAATACCTGTAGGTTATTTTTTAAAAACGCGGATTTAAGCGTGACAGATTATCTATAGGTCGCACCCCTTCTCACTAGCTGCCTTAACTATTCCTCAATGTTTCCAGTTGACATTTGTTGCTGCAAAGGCATGTTTTCTTCTATTGTCCTGTCCTAAGTAAATGTGCATGGCTGCGAGAGAGAGAGAGAGAGAGTGAGCGGGTGAGAGACACAGAGAAAGAGTTGCGTTTGACTGACAGTCGTAACCTTTTCAGTATGCGGAGTTGAGGTGGGGTGGGGAGGTGGCGCGTTTCAGAGCAGACAGGCTCTTGTCATCTTCCGATAGAAGTGTGGGAGGTCGTCCTGTATCCTGTCCGTGTCGCGGCTAAGCTGTGTGTGTTCGCACCCCCCCCCCCCCCCAATCAAACCCCCATTCTTTTTTTTTCTCGCTTAAGTGATGTTGTATCCCGCTTTTTTTCCCTTACATCTCTGAGCAATTAGCACATTATGCTGAAGGATTGCAACCAGCACTTTAAAAAGGCGTAATTATCTTTATTGAGCATGCTCCCTTTTTTTGGCACTGAGGACGACAGCTCTTCCCTGTTGTTACCACGGCCACCGTTGCCGCTGTTGCCATGGTGTGGGGTTGCTCTGTTAGGCTGCATTTGATTGGTTGAGAGTGCGGGTCCCATTAGGCAAATGATAGCGTCCTGTCGGCCGGAGTGAGATAGGCTTACTGTACACTGAAAACAATGAACTTGGCTTTCATTTTACATCATCATATCTGGCTCATTTGACTTATTTTAACTATGTTTTTCATTTTAAGAATTAAAAGTGTTTTTGAACAATATTATGTTAATGAATAAGAACAATTTATTTCTTTCAGCTAAGATCCTGTCTGCATGTTGTGTTTGAAGTGGGATATTTCACACAAACATATACTGTACAAAATAATTATAAAATTATTCAGTATTTCGTATATAAGACATTCTGCAAGACATATTCGGCAAGAATGCATTAAATTAATTAAAAGTGACAGTAAATACATTGATAAAAAGCTGTTCTTTTGAACTTTCTACTCATCAAAGTATTCTGGACAAAACATTGTATCACGGTTTACACACAAATATTAAGCTGCATAACTGTTTCAAACATTGAAAGTAATAAGAAATGTTTATTAAGCAGAAAATCAGCATATTAGAATGATTTCTGAAGGATCATGTGACAGAAGACTGGAGTAATGATGCTGAAAATTCAGCATTGCCACAGGAATAAATTACATTTAAAAATATATTCAAATAGAACAGTTATTTTAAAATGTAATAATATTTCACAATCTTACAGTTTTACTGAATTTTTGATCAAATAAATGTAGCCATAAGAGCCTTCTTTGAAAAAAGTAAAAAATATAGGCCTATATATATATTGATATCAATAGTGATGTGCATCTCTGGGGCCTGTGCTTGTATTAGCTCACGCACTATACTTCTAGAACACTCCATAGTTTCTTTAAAATGGTCCGCAGAAGTACTGGCACACAGCAAATGATTACATGACCCAAACAAGACTTGATCTGCACACTGCATTTCAATACAGGTGAATCAAAGGGCACATCATTAAACTTCTTTCTCTTATGGTTCCTCACGGAATTTCTTGTTTCTTGCGGTTTAGTGGTCAAGCCTGATTCTTTGATGCTAACCTTTCCAAATAAAAGTACTTGCAGAATGTTCCCACTTTTGGTGACAGCATGCTTTAAACGCTCGGTGAGCCATTTGTGAAATGAAGCTATTTTACAAGCCTTTCACAGCAATCTTAAAGCACATTTTGAGGAGCCCATAGGCTAACAACAGTAATTTTAGTCCAACTAGTGAAACACAGAGAGAATTTCTAATGCTGTTTTTTTTTAGCCTCAAATGTCTTGAGAAAAGAACGTGTTGCGTGCTTTCAGCATTGACTTAAAGAGTGAGCATTCAAAAGTTATTTTCAAAACTAACTTTTTTCCTTGTTAATAAGGAGCCAGAGATGTAATCTCTGTTTGATTTTCAGCTTTTCAAAGCCTGATTATGTCAAGGTCTAGACTATAAAAAAATCAATTTAGTCTTTATGCTATTAACATTGAGAAATGTAATTTCTCAGGATGTATTCAGGCATGCTTTTAATTATAAAGGGATGAATTTAATAGTTACATTAAAGTTAGTGACTTTCAGAGTGGATTGGAACGTTATTGTGATTTTAAGAGGCTAAATAAAAGTTTAGTTTCTAGAACTTGCATATTCCCAGACTAAAATGCATGTTTGAGCTGTTTTAACTAAAAGCAACGTGCACTGACATATCTTAAAATATTAAGATTTTACTGCACTGTTTTGTCTCAAGATGCACACCAGTAATGCCTTTTTTTTTTTTTTTCTAAGGCACGTATAAATGTCCTAATTGAACTAAGGCCTGACAAAAAAAAAAAAAAAAAAATACTACCTTAAATTTTTAAGTACAATCAGCTTGGATGTTTAAGTCATTTCAACTTAAATTACATTAAACTGACCTTAAAAAAATGAGTTGGATCTTATTTAACTAAGCCTGTCTTAGTTCTCATTTGTTTCCATGGTTACTCATTGATTAGTCATTTTGTTCAGCCTGTCATTAGTTCACTTTGTTTGCATCTTGTATTTGAGTTTCTATCTGTTCCTTTGTCTGTTCTCATAAATGTTTAGTAGTTGCGTTTGTATTATTCTTGAGCGATCTTTGTTTCTGCACGATGATTTTGTGCACTTTATACTTGTTCGCTTTATTCTCAGCAACACAAACAAATATAAGTTATATCTTTTTTTATTTATTTACCTTGAATATAACTATACATAACTATACTTCAGCTCACTCAAACATTTGAAGAACTTATTCAACCCGAACCTCAATCGCAAGGACGACTTGAGCAGGACACTTCACAGTGAAACACTACTCAGTTTGAGGTACAGATGTTAATTCCTCACTATCAGCATTAACAAGTGTATGTCCATCAATAAACCCATGTGTGTGTGTATTTCTAATTTATTGCAGTGCACATGCGGGAACTATTAACTGTATCAGTAGCGGTGCATATGTTAGCCGAGCACTAACGTGAATTACTGATGTAACATTAAAGTTTGCAAAACAAATCTTGTTCCATCCTTTATCATTACACAAAGTAGTCAGAACGACAGACAATCTGAATTAATAGACACAGTTTAGGTATTAGTGCTGATTAGCAGAAGTTTTTCAGTAAGACAGTAATAACGCGAGTTAACCAGAGACATAGGCTACACAATATAAAACACATATTTTGAACACCCGGTAGAAAATATACATCAATAATTAATCATGCTTACAGGTTGTGATTCTGAGGAGCAAGCTGGTCCAAATAAACTGAGTACTGACCCATCTTTCAAGAGCAGGTGTTTTGCAAATCCCGCATTCAACGCTCAGATTTGAGAAGCGGATGTCAGTACGTGTTGTGGGCGGGTCAAGTTGTTCGCGGGCGGACAACGAACAACATAGGCGGGCATTATATGAAAATGTTTCTTCTAGTGGCGTAGAACCGTAAATAAGTAGGATTCGAAACAAAAACGACTCGTAAAGGCAGTTCAGAGTAGATTCTTTCTTTTGGGAGACAAAAACTCGAAATTTGCAGAACGTTTACATTCACAAACAGCTATATTACAAACTGCATGAAAGGGAATATTCGAAAAACCATAATGGAGCAATATTTATTAAACATTTAGCTGGTAGTTCAAGACTTAGAAGATCACACATTGTAAACCCTTTCTGTAATCATACTGTAATCATAAATAATATGGATATTCATGATATTTTAACATTCACTTTATTGTATGCCCTTTTTAAACATTGGTGTTGTTTTCCACTTGGTGACACATATTGCGTGGGAGTGTGTCAGTGTATTATGTTGTTAATCAGGCCAGTCTCTATTGTCTTCATTTGGCTTTTAATTAGCAGCGCTCCCTGATATAAACAAATAGTTTTCAGTCAGTTAACCAGTGTGCATCTTTATTTTTGCATGGCCTCTACTTGTCAGAGGAAATCAGCTCAGTGTTACATCTCTTTCTAAGTAATCTTTTAGCTGCTTCTCCCACATCTGACAGCCAATTATCCACAATTATACAACAGTATTTAGCAAACCTATTATTTAGAGGCAGATACCTCCTCCTCAAAGCCAACGCGTTAAGATTTGACCGGACTATGAGTCTCTCTGCAGTAGTCAATATCATGTTAAACAAAGATAAGGGCATCTATCTGCAGGAGTCCATTGAGGATGGACAGTATCTCATGCTATCACAACCTCCAGAGATTCAGGTCAAAGTGTTTATTTCATGGTCAGATTTGTGATCATGAAAATTTCAAATCTCACCCAGTGGTGATTTTCAGAAGAACATTCCCTCATGTAGTTCCTTCATCTCCAACTTTCAGTTCTCACCTCACTGATCTCACTCTCACCCTCTGATATCATTACACTCAACTGAGGAGTTCATCATTTCAAGAACAAAATATTCAGCATTGGTCACTCAGAACCTTGACACAATCTACTCGCTGACCTATTCCACTCCAATCCACTTCTGACCTCACTTGAGGCATACCAGATGAAGACTACTGGCTGCTCTCCATCTTCCCTTTCATGTCAAAAGCTTTTGAGTTTGGTATGTGTAACTTTCTTACTGAGAACAATCTGCTTGACCTTTATTAATCAGGCTGGAACCAGGCCACTCCAACTGAAGTGCTTACTTTAGCCAAAATGCCCTCACTTAACTCCACACTGATTCACTCTTTACTCTCACACATTTACAGAATTTCCTAATTGAGATTGTATTTCTGGATCGGTACTTTGACTTTATTTTAACTTGTTTACTTGATCATGTCGAGTCATGAGAAGAGCACCCTCTCCTCACTTCTCACACCACCAACATGCCACAGTTGGTCAAGTTGCAAATTTGCATGACCAACTGAACCCGATGTTAAGTCTGCACCCCGATTGTGTGAATTCCGTACCTTAATCCATTAAGCCACTTTTTAGTGGCTGTATTTGTGTGCTCGACTACAGACGTTTTTTTTTTATTACAAATAATGAGTACAAATGGATTTATGTTATTTTTCTGGTTGAATGTTTTTAACACATAAACCTCAAATAAAAATAAAAATAAGAATAAGATAAGTGTGACACACACTCTCTAGAACTACAATACCCATCATGCTCACATATACTATAACAACTTACAGTACAGTTACAGGTGCTTGTGCACCCTATATAATCCAGTTAATCCCCTAAAATGAGGAAGTGAGATGTTTTCATTATTGCATTTGTAAGTCAGTAAATTAATGAATGAATCCTTAAATGCATAAATGCTTAGACAATCATTGTTACATATTCGGGTCTTTAGCGACACATATCTATATCTAACACCCATGGAGCTCTGCCTGTCACTATAATATAAAACTCTTCTGATATTAGAGTAACATTTACAGAAGAATAAAATAAAGCATGTTTTGTTATCTTTTGGAGTTTGTTAGGGTTCAGTTTTAGCAGATGTTTTATATCATCAAAGCTCATTCCCAGTACATTCAACATCTGGCTCATATTCACCATCTCAAACATATTGTCAAAACTATTTTGATCGCTGATAGCTTCTTCACCAGATCCACCATCAAGTGACAGTGACATTATTTTATTGCGTTCAGCACTTGCTCTGCAGTAAATCGCTAAGCCATTTTAAGTTTTGCTGATGATACTTCCTATTCTTTTGTTTTCTGCCTGCAGTAACTATGAGTGAAACAACATTTCATCATTGTGTATAAGACATTGCCACCTTTTGAAATAAAGGTGAAAGGCACTTATTCAGTCATCAAAGATTCAACTATTGTTCTGCAGAAAAAGTATACTTTTACACACCTTGGGATAAAAGGGTAACATTATTTTATTTAAGTAAATATTAAATGTTATTAAATGAACATTCTCATGATGTGGGGAAAAAAGTTTTAGAGCAGCATTCTCACAACGTCTTTATGATGTTAGTAATATTTTCTGAATGTTTTTAGAATGTTAGCATAAAATGTTGTGAGAACAACGTTTATGTATACGTCCTTTCAACTTCATTTGTAATTGATGAATGTTCTAAAAATGTTAAATGAAAACGTTCTTAGAACAACATTCTCAATGTTTTCAGAATGCTGGCTTAAAACATTGTTTGAACAAAGTTCATTGAACTTCCTTATGATGTTATTTGAACTTGAGGAATGTTCTTATATTGTTAAGAACAATTTTTCTTAGAACAACAAACATTCTTGGAACCTCCTTTACTTATTACTATGATGATTAAATCACTAAGGTTCTGTGCGCTAAGTTTCTTAATCTTTTACATAATGTAATTTGTATTCATGTTCTGTAAATGTTAAAATAATTCTCAAAACACATCAGAAAGAAAACTGATATATTAAACGGCTTAGGCACTGACAATGCGGTGACATACAAAACAGAATAGGTTCCCAGCAAGCAATTTTGCGTTTAAAAGACGTCTAATAGCCATCCAAACACAGCCCTGACGTTTAGGCTAAAACAAGGCAAAATTTGGGTTGTCAGTGAAAATTGAATAGACGTCTAAACCATAGCCCAAGAATAGACTATTCATCAATTAGAGAACATGTCAAAGAAATGAAATCAAACACCTTGTAATAACAGTTTACTTTGCTTACATGATGGAATATCATACATCTCACAAGTTATTTTGGCAAAAACGACATATAACCAAATTCAAGGTTACTCATACTAGATTATATCAGGTCTATAGTTAACCTAGATGGTGAAATGATGGCTTTTGAATGCTGGGTTACTTTTGATGTGAAAAAAAAGTCTCAGCTTTCAAATTCTGTTCATTTGATTACAAAATTAAAAAAATAAATGTAATTTTAGTGCTCTTTAATGTGGCGTGAAAGATGGCTGTTGAACCTCAGTTCAAGTTTCTCTAGTTATAGCACAAAATAAACATGAATTTACATCAGAAGGAATGTTGAAAGATACAGTATACGACTTACCGAAATGTTTCATGTCTCATTTAATCACTCAATCAGTGTTTCAACCGCAGAAAGATGTAAACAATAAATCTTATAAAAAACATGTCACATTACATTTACCTCAGGAAAGCAATGACTGTAAACTGGTCAACTAGTCAAAAAAAAAAAAAAAAAATAAACCAGAGAAACCACCTTATTACCTAATAATTATATCTGTGCTCTTATTTAAGTTATTATAATATATTTTTTTTGAAAAACTGCATTTTTTATTTGCAATTGTATACATATGGGAGGTGAATTAAGATTTAATATTATAGTAATGTACAGGGTTCCCTATATAGTTTACAGCATTCATTGAGAAACATTTTTCCTTGATTACTTATTCAAAACAGGAGATGGCTCCCTTCATGATTCACACATACAAACTCCCATGAGTTCATTAACCTTACCTAAAAGATGTTTTTACAACACAGTCTGTTGTGTAGCACATTTTCATGCATCACCATCACCATCACCAGTTAAGGTTAATATTCCCAAATGAAATTCAAATACTCCATTGAGCCTTGGTTTATTCAAAACAATTTTGATATTTCCTTGTTTTCTTGTGGCTTATATGACTCAAGTTTGTTTGTCTGAAGTAGCCAAACAAAAATATCTCATGCTCATCTTATGCTACATGCTTTACTGTATAATAACTGTTAATGTAATGCTACTGACCCATAAGGCCCTAAATGGCTTAGCTCCTGTGCATTTAACTGATCTTCTATCGCCCTACACTTTCAGAAAAAAGATACAAAAGCTGTCACTGTGGCGGTATATTTTCAAAAGGCACACTTTTGTTCCTTTTAGATACTAATGTGTACCATTAAGGTACCAATATGCACCCTTAAGGTACAAAGTGCACCTTTTGAAAAGGCACCAATTCAGTGACAGCTTTTGTTATTTTCTTCTTTTTTTTTCTTTTTCTGAGAGTGTACTATCCATCATGCTCTTTAAGGTCATGAAACTCTGGACTTTAAGTAATACCTAGGATATCTACGTCCAGTAAAGGAGGTAGAGCGTTTTTGCATTTGGCTCCAAAACTCTGGAATATGTATCTGATAATGTTTGAGGCTCAGACACACTCTCCGAGTTTAAATCTAAATTAAAGACACATGCTTTAGCCAAGCATTCACATAATGCACCTCATAACTTGTACTCCAGTTATATCAGATAAAATGCACATGATTATCTTTTGCTTGAAATGTTATGAACAGCAGCTATACTAATCATTTTTTCCATTTGCTTTTCTGTCTCTGCCCCGGGATGCCCCGAGGTAACTAGTGAATACGCCAGCCCAAGTTTGGATCCAGATTCTTACGAAGATTTCAGATGCCCCAATACCTGTGAAGAGATGGCGCCAAATCCAAGATGACGCCAACTCTGAAACAACGCCAGTGCTAAATTTCCTATCTCTGACCTGCACAACAGTCACATTTAGATTTTCTGGTGTCAATTTCAGCAGAAACAACAGACTCAACTAATTTCTTATATGTTCCATCTTTAGAACTTGAAACCTGTGTTAGGTTTAAGGCACTTGACTTTTTAGCTGCTCGTTTTGGTGATAACTATTTAACATAAACCTTTTTGTCACACCAGTCATTCTGGCAAGAAAGAATCAACCAAGCACATCATTATAAATGTAAAAACTCTGTAAAAGAGATGAAAAGCAGCATGACCATAATGTCATTTTGTGTAGCTCTTTTTTTCGACATGAAATTATAATTTTTTTACACACATTCCAGGTGAGCAATTTATCAGTGCACATTATTCCAAAGAAACTGCATGTCTGCACAATCTTTAATCAAAATGTTTCCTCTGAAACAACTGTCCTTTTCTGTTGATGTCATTAAGGCCACGCAGGCCATGTTAGCCAACAGTCAAATTGCTATGAAATCTGGTGTGTAACGCACTTTTCAACATCCAGTCAATTCCAAGTGGATAAAATCAAGCCCCGCCTTATGATGTTGTGAGTAAATATCCTATTTCCCTCACGAAAACAAGTAAGTTAGGTGGCAAACGACATTTCACTTTGACTTTAAAGTCTCTGTTGGTTATTTGGATGTTGTAAGTGGCATCCTGCCCTTGGTCACTAATACCTGAACAACTCTGATGACTGAACTTCTCTCATGTGCCTTTATTTATTCATTTGCTGCAGGGAGACCCCGCTGTGCTGTTTTCTGGTGCTTTGTGTTTCTGAGGCGCTGAGCTCTTCTATGACAGAAATGAGGAAAATCATACCACACCCCTTCCCTGTAGCCTCCAGGTCTAATAAAAGGCCTCTGATTGCTTCCTCTTTCCTCAGGAGAGACAAAGAGCGAGATAGACTGTAAAAACAGCGTAGACATAAAAGCAGGTCTAAAAGAGACAGAGAGAGAAAAGGAAATGGATAGAAACAGCAGTGCGTGAGTGGCCGCGGCGCTCCATGTAGGGCTAGGCGCTAACAATGAGCCATCTCCTGTGAGTTTTATTAAATCAGCATGAGATTGACACCTGAATATGTTTTCATCCTCTAGATCTGCACAAAACGTGTGGTGCTTCAGGCGCCGGTCCCCTCATTAGTACCCTGTTTGGCAATGAACTTCTAAAGGCAGCCCTCCAATATATCAATGTCTACATTTCAATAGAAGGAGAGGCGCTAGCGCTACTACAGAAGAATTCTGAAAGCTCAGAGAAAGTGAACCCAGTAGCCTGCAAATTTCCTCGCCTCTTCATTGTGTACCTTGTGTTTCTATTGTGGACTTCTTCCCATTTCTGTGTATGCCGTTATAGAACAAAAAACAGCCTTTATATACTAACAAAAACTATGGCTATAACTGTCATATATTAATAATGCACTAAAATATTAAAAACTAATTCACTCAAAGCATCCAATATCAGTGGTTCTCAACCTTTTTGACTCCTTTTTGACACAACAGTATTTACAGGGCCCATGACATTTCCAGTTGTTTGCACACAGTTTGTACCTGATATAATATTTTAGAGCTTGGCATAATTAGAAAAAAAAAAGGTATTTTCATAAAATCTATTAAAATGCACATGGAGATATTATTAAAATAAATAAAATAAAAACTTCATGATTTGTACATCTGGAAATATTATTTGTATTCCTTTTAAGACATCCTGAGGCCCCCTTACAAATGTGTTGATGTTGAAAACCAGTGCTGTAGGCTATATTAATTATTTGGTCTGCTATATTTTTATATTCAACTTAAAGGGTTAGTTCACCCAAAAATGAAAATTCTGTCATAATCTACTCACACTCATGTCGTTCCAAACCTGTAAGATTTTCGTTAATCTTCAGAACACAAATGAAGATATTTTTAATAAAATCTGAGAGCTTTCTGGACTCTCCATTGACAGCTACGCAACTACCACTTTGACGCTTCAAAAAGGTTCATAAAGAGTTTGTAAAATGAATCCATATGAGGGCAATTCTTAGACTACGGGCACTTTCATGTCCTTTGATCATATTTTATAAAAAACATTTAATTTTGAAAAATTAACACTTTCATAGTTAAATTTACAATGAAAGTACTTTAGGAACTTTTTACCGGTAGTCTACGATGATTTTTTCACCTTTTTAAACATCATTATACATGCAAATATTGCTGTTTTGTGCTTGTCCCTCACCCAGACTTTTGATCTTCAATAATGAAAAAGAAGTGTAAAAAAATTATTTATCTTTTTTTTTTTTATTATGACTGAATAAAGTTTCAGTAAAAGAATCAAAACATAATTGAGGTATTTAAGGTCAGACAACTATTAATGTGATTTTATATACAAAATGTAGTTGTCCCACAGTATTGCCGTCATTTCCACCACAACGCTGTAATGTCCTTTTAAAAAGTTTTTTTGAAAGATTGTTTGGGTAGTTTCTATGGAGATGAACAATGACATCACAGCACATGTCTGACATGGAGGAGATTTTAAATTTCTTCAGCAACTTGGATAAGAAAACTCAAGGTAAATGTTGCTTAAAATGAAAATATTTTTATTGTATGTCATTTCCAAACATGGCGTAACAATAAATGAGTTTGTAAATAAATTGATTTTTTAACACAAATAGATGTATTTTGCATGCATGCAATGCTAACTACCAATTCATAGCTAATATGTAATACTAGCTTGGATTTTTTTACAAAATACTGTAGGATTATCATTTCCACCACAGTCATTTCCACCACATTTCCACCACATTACCTTCTTGGGTGGAAATGACAAAGGTGTGGTGGAAATGACATTTATGCTTACAAGGTGGAATTCTTAGATTGAGTGGCTACATATGAATATTTTATTTATTGAAATGTACAACACTAATGTATTTATTCAAATATATATAAATGCCTTTTCATCTATTTTTAAGATGCTGCGGAGGTCAACTGGATAAAGGTCTCACTATTTGGCTTAAAGTTGTTTACAGTAAGACTGTAACTGTTCATCTGGTTATGGAACCAAACAGACTAATGACTAATGATTTGTTAAATGGGTTTCAACTAAATGTTTTCTGTTTTTCTACATGGACGTCCATTCATTGCCATTTCCACAACACCCAGTCATTTCCACCACCTCATAACTTTTTTAAAAATATGTACAAAATTCTAATCACTCATTAAAAAATTCTGCATATTTTATGGGATAATGTTCCACTTAATGTAATAACACAAGTAGTTATTTTTCTGAAATGTATCTAACCAATGCAATATTATATTTCAGGTTGTGGTGGATGTAAGCTTTGTGTTTGGGCCTCATGACAATTAATTTACTTAATCCACAAATCTATGGTAATTGCAATATAGGTATAAATTGGTAAAACTATGTGTGGAAGTGGTTTTACACTGTTAAAGGGGTCATATAATGCCATTTTTGTGCAAGCTAATATGATTCTTTAGGGTCTAAATTAAAAGTTTGTAATATACTTTAATTAAAAATTCTCATTAGTATTGTAAGAAAACACTCATTTTACCTGGTCAAAAACAGCTCTGTTTTCAGCACGCCGTTTCAGTGCATGTGTCTTTAAATGATAATGAGCTTTGCTCACCCCGCCCCTCTGCTCTGTGCGTACACCGTTTCTACACACAATTACACAATAACCACGCGTTGTTCATTATAAACGTGGGATTATGAAATATATTGAGAATGTCGTACATAGAAAACATGCCGTAATGTACCCTGAGTGTAAACCTTAGACGCATTCATCGTGAAGCCTGCAGCAAGGCTTGCAAATTTCGCGAAGATTAATATAAATACTAATATAAAGGTTAATAAAACATTACACTCACATCTTCTGGAGGTTCAGCAGTAACAGGTTGGTGGAATCCCCGTGAGGGAATCCCCGCGTCAATCCTTTGGGCATATCGCTTCAAAAACAAAACTCAGCCACTGCATCTTCAACGGCTCGGATTTAGGAACATCCAAATGACTGCTGTGTTCCTTATTACATCTAAGAACTGAACACCACAATCGCTTAGACGCCATTCTACTCCAGCATAACAACAATGGCGGACTACTATGACGGCTGTCACAGCTCGCTCAGGGCGGGTCTTGTGTTGAAACACGGCTGTCAATCACAATAGCGGGAGGGGCGTTGGATATTATGACGTCACAATATCGAACGGCTTGATTTCAGAGAGGGTCAAACATATAAGGAGATTAAAACAAAACCACTGGATGGATTTTTATCATGATAGGATGGTTGTGTACAGGCACTGCAAACAGACATTTCAGTGCAATCAACTTGTAAAAGTGCATGTACCATTATATGACCCCTTTAAGAAATTATGTATATCATAAGAATTTTAAATAATAATCAAATATTTGCATGTGATGGAAATGACATTTGTTCAGTGCGGATCGGAAAATATGTCAAAAAACACCAATTTGTCTTATAATGTAAGTGCGTTCTCTTATGGATCATTAAACTAGACTAGTTATATTTAACTGTTAGACTGTGACCATTTTGATTTGAACAATTTTTTTTACATCAAGTTCACGAGGCCAAAAGTGCCCGTAGTTGAAGAACCACCCATGAATTGAGCGGTTTAGTTAAAATTTTCTGAAGAGTCTCGATCGCTTTATATGATGAACAGATTGAATTTATGCTTTTATTTACATATAAACATTGGGCAGCGAACATAAACAGAAGCTCAACCGAACTTGCTTGATGCACAAGAACAAACCAAATGTGCTGCTAAACACGAGATTGAACCCCATTGGTTCTTGCGCGTCAAGCCAACATTGGAGCTTCCATTTACCATAACTGGTGTGTGCATTGATGAATGTTTAGATGTGAATAAAAGCTTAAATTAAATCTGTTCATCATATAAAGCAATTGTGACTCATCAGAAAATTTGGACTAAATCGCTCAATACATATGGATAAGTTTTACGATCCATTTATAAACTTTTTGAAGCGTCAAATTGGTAGTTGCGTAGACTGTCAGTGGAGGGACAGAAATCTCTCAGATTTCATCAAAAATATATTGATTTGTGTTCCTAAAGATGAACCAGTCTTACGGATTTGGAACGACACCGAAGGGTGAGTAAAGGATGGGTGTGAATTTTTGGGTGAACAAGCCCTTTGATATGGTATAATCAGTTATTGAGTTTATGTAACTTATGTATATTAAGTTCAATGAACTTTCAGTAATATTTGAGTAAAATTATCTAACTTAATTTAGTTAATTACAGTGTGACCAATAATCAATAAGATACCACTTAATCATGAATCCCTAAAATTGGTGTGTATGAATATGAAGTGAAAAAGTATTGACTTTTTGACCAAGTAGTGGTTTGAAGTATTGACCAAACACAAAAACGATGATGACTAAAACAATTAACTGTGTGAAAATCAACAATGCTACCAATGTCTCCTTCCCTTCACAACATCAGGCATCTAACCATATGGTGACATATGTCAATGCCGTTGTGGCCTCTGCATTACAGATTGAGCAAAGCGGTCAAATTTACATGATGTCACCCCAGATGTCGGTCACATGTAGCTTATGTGCCCTCAGTATCAGGGGAAGCATCTGGAGGGGGTCTTCGAGAGCACATTTGTTTTTCGTGCTCCATAAAGCCCCCTTAGCTCTGAGGGAGAGGAGTTTGAATCAGGCCAGAGGAGAAACGGGTCTGGCAGTCCCAGCCTCCCTGCGCATCTGGCACGGGCGAACGGTGCGTGAAGGAAGGGGTCTGACTCCTTGGAGGCAAATGTCAATGGCTTTAATGCTGAACGTATTACAGATTACAGATTTAGCAGGGTGGGATTCTGCTGTCGAGTTTGTAAGACAAGAACCACACACAGCTCGTCCTCACAGCTGTGGATAAAAGCAAATGTCTATGATTTGTGTTTTTCATAGAGGCTGGCTTGATTCCCTGAAAGGCAAGAAATGCATGAAAAGACGTTGACCTTCACTTAGACAAAATAGACGAAAGTGGCCAAGTATGTCATCGTATTAAACCGAGCCACAGGCAAGCATATCTCCTATTTATCGCCTTTTTCCTCTTTCAGTCCTCCATGTGTTTGACTTAGTTTCTTTCATTACTTCAGAGCAGTCTTGATATGTGTCTCGATCCATGTGTGTCGTCAGATGAGATATGGCTCTAATTTGATTTGAACAGATTTGAAAATCCTTCCTCCATTTAAGGCACCAAAAGTATCATGCTAAGTAGCAAATGCAAGGTCATCTGAAAAGGCCCACCCATGAAGACTGACTAGCTGTGGTCTGACTAAATCCAAAAGCAATTTTGCTTTGCTAATTCAAGACACTACTTATTACACTGTTTATATTGCATGTCAATCATGCCAGCAAATTTCAGATAATTGCAGAAGACACTCTTCTGCAATTATTAATCTTCACACAACAAATATATTGCGCTACTAAACAGAGCAGGATCTGTTTGTTATTAATTGAAATTTTGACACTTACCACCTTCCGTTTTCCTTGCACCGCAATGATGTTTTGCATTTTCTTCTGAGTTAAAATACTTTCCTGTTCCAGCTTAAAGTGAATACTCCATAGTCTGTTCACACCAACACGAATATTTGTCAAGAAAATTTGGTTACATTTTTTTGTCTGTTCAGACCAATGTGTAAAAAAACTAAAGACGGGCTGAATGAAAATGCAAAGTCACTCGCAGTGATATGTGGCACTTATAAAAATAAAAGCAGAAATACAGTGATACCCCGGTAAACAAAGCAGAGCTGCAAAACTTGACGGCCTGAGAATACCCACATTGGTCTAAACCCGTTCATTCAAATTGAAATGAATACCGCACAATTTGGGTATTCATCTGATTTTGTTCAGTTTGTTTGGGCCTCCGACCAGCCTGACACAGTAACATTACTGCATAACATGAGTTTGGGGGCGGGGCCATCTGTTTGACCAACCAATGGAAGATAGGGGAAGTGTTCAAAAAACCTGTTTACATTTTTTTTTTTTTTGCATATTCTGATGATATTGACACAATTAATTACAGACTCCACCTTTAAATATATTTTTTATGTACTGTAGACACACAAAGTGTAATGTATACACAGAATCAAAATTTATACACACACACACACACACAGTGCACATTTGTGTCAGCTGCAAGATCAATAGCTGATTTCTTTTGAAGCCCCCGGTTTCCTTTCCTCCTTCTCGTGTCTTTATCTACAACACCTCCTCTGTCTCTCTCTTTCCTCTCCCCAAGAATTGTTGATGGATTAGCAGCACACTCCGTCCTCTTAACGCCACATGGGAAGAGATAGGGTGGCACACGGCCAAACGTCCTCCACCCCACACCAGTTTTAACCTTTACTCTGACCCCTCCCTCTTGCTATATCTCATTACTCCCTCACAGATTAGAGTGCATATATCTGTCTAATCCTTGTATACATTGTCCTCTTTAGTGCATACATCCTCAGCTGACCTCTCTTTATGGTTTATATAACTAGGAGTAGATAAGTGCTTCTGCCTCAGAGACGCTGAGACAGCCTCTTACTAACAGTCATTTGACCTGAGGAGGAGCAGCAGTGTTGTCTGACTGTGACTAAGTACACGAGTGATCTTTTTTTGCTCATTTATGACATAAAGGCAATGTTCTAGCACACAAAACAAGATGAAGTGTCTTGGCCTTTTATGTTTTTTAAGTCTGTGACTAGATCAGTTATCTAGAAATGTGTAAGCATTAGTCATGAGTCTGAATAACCAGCAAAACTATGTTCTAAGAACATTTTGATAATATTCATGTTAAATTATGAAAACTTTATTTCTTAATGTTCCCTGAACATTCAAAACGTTCAGTTTTTTTAAAAAGAATTGAACTTTTTTTTTTTTTTTCGTCTTGGTGATGTGAATGATACTGAAACATTCCATTTTATCTTTTTGTAAACATTATGGGAACATTACTTTTGAATATTTTCTAAACATTCTGAAAGTAGGATCCAAAAGCTCCTTCAAATTCGGCCTCCAAATGCAGCCTTCGTTTCCTGTGAAATGAAGGATACAAAAAATGGACCCTTTGTAGCCTTGCCTACCCCAGAATTCATTGTGCACCAGTGAAGACAGGATTTTTTTGAGAGAAATTACTGAATTACACTTTTAAATGTATTGGGTTTCAATTTGCTCAAAT